>NW_026734721.1:0-251000 GCF_949786415.1 Peromyscus eremicus | reverse complement strand
AGTGTGTTTCTTGTAAGGCGAGCTAGCGTTTGTTTCCCAGTCCTAAATGGAGTTGAATCCCATGCAGATTCTGTTCCTATGAGCAAGAGTTGTTTTCTGGTAAGGAAAGTAACTATTGAGCTCCCATTGCCATACACAGTGCAAATAGCACTCGCGTCTGTTCCCAGCAAATACAGTGTATCGGACTGAAGAGGAGCTACTGTTCTTGTCAGTTTCCTAAGCAGAGTTGAACTAGATAGGGTCGGTGCGTGTAGGATGCACAGTTCTTTTGTTCTGAGCAAGCTCACTGTTTGGACCCCATAGGAAACTCAGTAGAGTAGAAGAGTGCTCTCTTCTCAAAAGCAGAGTGTGTTTCTTGTAAGGCGAGCTAGCGTTTGTTTCCCAGTCCTAAATGGAGTGGAATCACATGCAGTTTCGGGTCCTACGAACAAGAGTTGTTTTCTGGTAAGGAAAGTCACTATTGTGCTCCCATTGCCATACACAGTGCAAATAGCCCTCCCGTCTGTTCCCAGCAAGTACAGTGTATCGGACTGAAGAGGATCTACTGTTCTTGTCAGTTTCCTAAGCAGAGTTGAACTAGATATGGCCCGTGTGTGTAGGAAGCACAGTTCATTTGTTCTGATCAAGCTCACTGTTTGGACCCCATAGGAAACACAGTAGAGTAGAAGAGTGCTCTTTTCTCAAAAGCAGAGTGTGTTTCTTGTAAGGCGAGCTAGCATTTGTTTCCCAGTCCTAAATGGAGTGGAATCACATGCAGTTTCTGGTCCTATGAACAAGAGTTGTTTTCTGGTAAGGAAAGTCACTATTGCTCTCCCATTGCCATACACAGTGCAAATAGCACATGCGTCTGTTCCCAGCAAGTACAGTGTATCAGACTGAAGAGGAGCTACTGTTCTTGTCAGTTTCCTAAGCAGAGTTGAACTAGATATGGCCCGTGTGTGTAAGAAGCACAGTTCTTATGTTCTGAGCAAGCTCACTGTTTGGACCCCATAGGAAACACAGTAGAGTAGAAGAGTGCTCTTTTCTCTAAAGCAGAGTGTTTTTCTTGTAAGGTGATCTCGCGTTTGTTTCCCAGTCCTAAATGGAGTTGAGTCATATGCAGGCTTTGGTCCTACGAGCAAGAGTTGTTTTCTGGTAAGAAGAGTCACTATTGCGCTCCAAATGCCATACACAGTGCAAATAGTACTCGGGTCTGTTCACTTCAAGTACAGTGTATTGGACTGATTAGGAGCTACTGTTCTTGTCAGTTTCCTCAGCAGAGTTGAACTAGATATGGCCGTGTGTGTAGGAAGCACAGTTCTTTTGTTCTGAGCAAGCTCACTGTTCTGGCCCTATAGGAAACACAGTAGAGTAGAAGAGTGCTCTTTTCTCTAAAGCAGAGTGTGTTTCTTGTAAGGCGAGCTATCGTTTGTTTCCCAGTCCTAAATGGAGTTGAATCACATGCAGTTTCTGGTGCTACGAGCAAGAGTTGTTTTATGGTAAGAAGAGTCACTATTGTGCTGCCATTGCCATACACAGGACAAATAGCATTGGCGTCTGTTCCCAGCAAGTACACTGTATTGGACTGAAGAGGATCTACTGTTCTTGTCAGGTTCCTAAGCAGACTTGAACTAGATATGGCCGTGTGTGTAGGAAGCACAGTTCTTTTGTTCTGAGCAAGCTCACTTTTCGGAACACATAGGAAACACAGTAGAGTAGAAGAGTGCTCTTTTCTCAAAAGCAGAGTGTGTTTTTTGGACGTCGAGCTAGCATTTGTTTTCCAGTCCTAAATGGAGTTGAGTCACATGCAGTTTTTTGTCCTATGAGCAAGAGTTGTTCTCTGGTAAGACAAGTCACTATTGGGCTCCAATTGCCATACACAGTGCAAATAGCACTCGCTTCTGTTCCCTGCAAGTACAGTGTATTGGACTGAATAGGAGCTACTGTTCTTGTCAGATTCCTAAGCAGAGTTGAACTAGATATGGCCCGTGTGTGTAGGAAGCACAGTTCTTTTGTTCTGAGCAAGCTCACTGTTCGTACCCCATTGGAAACACAGTAGAATGGAAGAGTGCTCTATTCTCAAAAGCAGAGTGTGTTTCATGGAAGGCAAGCTAGCATATGTTTCTCAGTAATAAATGGATTTGAATCATATGCAGTTTCGGGTCCTATGAGCAAGAGTTGTTTTCTGGTAAGGAAAGTCACTATTGTGCTCCCTTTGCCATCCACAGTGCAAATAGCACTGGCGTCTGTTCCCAGCAAGTACAGTGTATCGGACTGAAGAGGAGCTGCTGTTCTTGTCAGTTTCCTAAGCAGAGTTGAACTAGATATGGCCCGTGTGTGTAGGAAGCACAGTTTTTTTTTCTGAGCAAGCTCACTGTTCTGGCCCTATAGGAAACACAGTAGAGTAGAAGAGTGCTCTTTTCTCTAAAGCAGAGTGTGTTTCTTGTAAGGCGAGCTTTCGTTTGTTTCCCAGTCCTAAATGGAGTTGAATCACATGCAGTTTCTGGTCCTACGAGCAAGAGTTGTTTTCTGGTAAGAAGAGTCACTATTGTGCTCCAATTGCCATATACAGGACAAAGAGCACTGGCGTCTGTTCCCAACAAGTACAGTTTATTGGACTCAACAGGATCTACTGTTCTTTCAGGTTCCTAAGCAGAATTGAACTAGATATGGCCGTGTGTGTAGGAAGCACAGTTCTTTTGTTCTGAGCAAGCTCACTGTTCGGACCCTATAGGAAACACAGTAGAGTAGAAGAGTGCGCTTTTCTCAAAAGCAGAGTGTGTTTCTTGTAAGGCGAGCTAGCGTTTCTTTCCCAGTCCTAAATGGAGTTGAATCCCATGCAGTTTCTGGTCCTATGAGCAAGAGTTGGTTTCTGGTAAGGAAAGTCACATTGCGCTCCCATTGCCATACACAGTGCAAATAGCACTCATGTCTGTTCCCAGCAAGTACAGTGTATTGGACTGGATAGGTGCTACTGTTCTTGTCAGTTTCCTAAGCAGAGTTGAACTAGATATGATCCTTGTTTGTAGGAAGCACAGTTCATTTGTTCTTTGCAAGCTCACTGTTTAGACCCTATAGGAAACACAGTAGAGCAGAAGAGTGCTCTTTTCTCTAAAGCAGAGTGTGTTTCTTGTAAGGCGAGCTAGCGTTTGTTTCCCAGTCCTAAATGGAGTTGAATCACATGCAGTTTCTAGTCCTACGAGCAAGAGTTTTTTTATGGTAAGAAGAGTCACTTTTGCGCTGCCATTGCCATACACAGGACAAATAGCACTGGCGTCTGTTCCCAGCAAGTACAGTGTATTGGACTGAAGAGGATCTACTGTTCTTGTCAGGTTCCTAAGCAGAATTGAACTACATATGGCCGTGTGTGTAGGAAGCACAGTTCTTTTGTTCTGAGCAAGTTCAGTGTTCGGACTCCATAGGAAATACAGTAGAGTAGAAGAGTGCTCTTTTCTCAAAAGCAGAGTTTGTTTCATGTAAGGCAAGCTAGCATTTGTTTCCCAGACCTAAATGGAGTTGAATCACATGCAGTTTCTGGTCCTATGAGCAAGAGTTGTTTTATGGTAAGGAAAGTCACTATTGTGCACCCATTGCCCTACACAAGGCAAATAGCACTTGCGTCTTTTCCCAGCAAGTACAGTGTATAGGAGCTACTGTTCTTGTCAGTTTACTAAGCAGAGTTGAACTAGATATGGTCCGTGTGTGTAGGAAGCACAGTTCTTTTGTTCTGAGCAAGCTCACTGTTTGGACACCATAGGAAACACAGTAGAGTAGAAGAATGCTCTTTTCTCTAAAGCAGAGTGTGTTTCTTGTAAGGCGAGCTACCATTTGTTTCCCAGTCCTAAATGGAGTGGAATCACATGCAGTTTCTGGTCCTACGAGCAAGAGTTGTTTTCTGGTAAAGAAAGTCACTATTGTGCTCCCTTTGCCATACACAGTGCCAATAGCCCTCGTGTCTGTTCCCAGCAAGTACAGTGTATTGGACTGAAGAGGAGCTACTGTTCTTCTCAGTTTCCTAAGCAGAGTTGAACTAGATATGGCCCGTGTGTGTAGGAAGCACAGTTCTTTTTTTCTGAGCAAGCTCACTGTTCTGGCCCTATAGGAAACACAGTAGAGTAGAAGAGTGCTCTTTTCTCAAAAGCAGAATGTGTTTCTTGTAAAGCGAGTTAGAGTTTGTTTCCCAGGCCTAAATAGAGTTGAATCACATGCAGTTTCTGGTACTACGAGCAAGAGTTGTTTTCTGGTAAGAAGAGTCACTATTGCACTGCCATTGCCATACACAGGACAAATAGCACTGGAGTCTGTTCCCAGCAAGTACAGTGTATTGGACCGAAGAGGATCTACTGTTCTTGTCAGTTTCCTAAGCAGACTTGAAATAGATATGGCCGTGTGTGTAGGAAGCACAGTTTTTTTGTTCTCAGCAAGCTCAATGTTCGGAACACATAGGAAACACAGTAGAGTAGAAGAGTGCTCTTTTCTCAAAAGCAGAGTGTGTTTCATGTAAGGGGAGCTAGCATTTGTTTCCTAGTCCTAAATGGAGTTGAATCACACGCAGTATCTGGTCCAACGTGCAAGAGTTGTTTTCTGGTAAGGAAAGTCACTATTGCGCTCCCATTGCCATACACAGTGCAAATAGCACTGGCGTCTGTTCCCAGCAAGTACAGTGTATCGGACTGAAGAGGAGCTACTGTTCTTGTCAGTTTCCTAAGCCGAGTTGAACTAGATATGGCCCGTGTGTAGGAAGCACAGTTCTTTTGTTTTGAGCAAGCTCACTGTTCTGGCCCTATAGGAAACACAGTAAAGTAGAAGAGTGCTCTTTTCTCTAAAGCAGAGTGTGTTTCTTGTAAGGTGAGCTAGCTTTTGTTTCCCAGTCCTAAATGGAGTTGAAACACTTGCAGTTTCTGGTCCTATGAGCAAGAGTTGTTTTATGGTAAGAAGAGTCACTATTGTGCTGCCATTGCCATACACAGGACAAATAGCACTGGCGTCTGTTCCCAGCAATACAGTATATTGGACTGAAGAGAATCTACTGTTCTTGTCAGGTTCCTAAACAGAATTGAAGTAGATATGGTCGTGTGTACGAACCACAGTTCTTTTGTTCTGAGCAAGCTCACTGTTCAGACCCCATAGGAAGCACAGTAGAGTAGAAGAGTGCTCTTTTCTCAAAAGCAGAGTGTGTTTCTTGTAAGGGGAGCTTGCATTTGTTTCCAGTCCTAAATGGAGTGGAATCACATGCAGTTTCTGGTCCTACGAGCACGATTTTTTTCTGGTAAGAAGAGTCACTATTGCGCTCCCATTGCCATACACAGTGCAAATAGCACTCGCGTCTGTTCCCAGCAAGTACAGTGTATGGGACTGAGGGAGGAGCTACTGTTCTTGTCAGTTTCCTAAGCAGAGTTGAGCGAGATATGGCCCGTGTGTGTTGGAAGCACAGTTTTTTTTTCTGAGCAAGCTCACTGTTCCGACCCTATAGGAAACACAGTAGAGTAGAAGAGTGCTCTTTTCTCAAAAGCAGAGTGTGTTTCTTGTAAGGCGAGCTAGCATTTGTTTCCAAGTCCTAAATTGAGTTGAATCACATGCAGTTTCTGGTCCTACGAGCAAGAGTTGTTTTCTGGTAAGGAAAGTCACTATTGCGCTCCCATTGCATACACAGTGCAAGTAGCACTCGCGTCTGTTCCCAGCAAGTACAGTGTATGGGACTGAAAAGGAGCTACTGTTCTTCTCAGTTTCCTAAGCAGAGTTGAAGTAGATATGGCCCGTGTGTGTAGGAAGCACAGTTCTTTTGTTCTGAGCAAGTCACTGTTCTGGCCCTATAGGAAACACAGTAGAATAGAAGAGTGCTCTTTTCTCAAAAGCGGAGTTTGTTTCTTGTAAGGCGAGCTAGCGTTTGTTTCCCAGTCCTAAATGGAGTTGAATCTCATGCAGTTTCAGGTCCTACGATCAAGAGTTCTTTTCTGGTAAGGAAAGTTACATTGCGCTCCCATTGCCATACACAGTGCAAATAGCACTCGCGTCTGTTCCCAGCAAGTACAGTGTATTGGACTGGATAGGTGCTACTGTTCTTGTCAGTTTCCTAAGCAGAGTTGAACTAGATATGGCCGTGTTTGTAGGAATCACAGTTCTTTTGTTCTTTGCAAGCTCACTCTTTGGACCCCATAGGAAACACAGTAGAGTAGAAGAGTGCTCTTTTCTCTAAAGCAGAGTGTATTTCTTGTAAGGCGTGCTAGCATATCTAGTTCAATTCTGCTGAGGAAACTGACAAGAACAGTAGATCCTCTTCAGTCTAATACACTGTACATGCTGGGAAGAGACGCCAGTGCTATTTGAACTGTGTATGACAATGGAGCACAATAGTGACTCTTCTTACCAGAAAACAACTCTTGCTCATAGGACAAGAAACTGCATGTGATTCAACTCCATTTAGGACTGGGAAACAAACTCTAGCTTCCCTTACAAAAAACATACTCTGCTTTTGAGAAAAGAGCACTCTTCTACTCTACAGTTTTTCTTATAGGCCAAAACAGTGAGCTTGCTCAGAACAAAAGAACTGTGCTTCCTACACAAACGGGCCACATCTAGTTCAACTCTGCTTAGGAAACTGACAAGAACAGTAGCTCCTCTTCAGTCCAGTACACTGTACTTGCTGGGAACAGACGCGAGTGCTATTTGCACCGTGTATGGCAATGGAAGCACAATAGTGACTCTCTTTACCAGAAAACAACTCTTGCTCGTAGGCCCAGAAACTGCATGTGATTCAACTCCATTTAGGACTGGGAAACAAACGCTAGTTCGTCTTACAAGAAACACACTCTGCTTTTGAGAAAAGAGCACTCTTCTACTCTACTTTGTTTCCTAGGGGGTCTGAACAGTGAGCTTGCTCAGAAAAAAAGAACTGTGCTTCTTACACACGCGGTCCATATCTAGTTCATCTCTGCTTAGGAAACTGACAAGAACAGTAGCTCCGCTTCAGTCCAATACACTGTACTTGCTGGGAACAGTCGCGAGTGCTATTTGCACTATGTATGGAAATGGGAGCACAATAGTGACTTTCCTTACCAGAAAACAACTCTTGCTCGTAGGACCAAAAACTGCATGTGATTCAACTCCATTTAGGACTGGGAAACTAATGCTAGTTCGCCTTACAAGAAACACACTCTGCTTTGAGAAAAGAGCACTCTTCTACTGTACTGTGTTTCTTATAGGGCCAGAAGAGTGAGCTTGCTCAGAACAAAAGAACTGGCTTCCTACAAATACTGCCATATCTAGTTCAATTCTGCTTAGGAAACTGACAAGAACAGTAGCTCTGCTTCGGACCAATACACTGTACTTGCTGGGAACAGATGCGAGTGCTTTTAAAATGTGTATGGCAAAGGGAGCGCAACAGTGACTTTATTACCAGAAAACAACTCTTGCTCGTAGGACCAAAAACTGCATGTGATTCAACTCCATTTAGGACTGGGAAACAAACGCTAGCTCGCCTTACAAAAAAAAACACTCTGCTTTTGAGAAAAGAGCACTCTTCTACTCTACTGTGTTTCCTATGGGGTCTGAACAGTGAGCTTGCTCAGAACAAAAGAACTGTGCTTCCTACACACACGGGCCATATCTAGTTCATCTCTGCTTAGGAAACTGACAAGAACGGTAGCTCCTCTTCAGTCCAATACACTGTACTAGCTGGGAACAGACGCGAGTGCTATTTGCACTGTGTATGGCAATAGGAGCACAATAGTGACTCTTCTTATCAGAAAACAACTCTAACTCATAGGGACAAGAAACTGCATGGGATTCAACTCCATTTCTGACTGGGAAACAAACACTAGCTCGCCTTACAAGAAAGACTCTCTGATTTGAGAAAAGAGCACTCTTCTACTCTACTGTGTTTCCTATGGGGTCCAAATAGTGAGCGTGCTCAGAACAAAAGAACTGTGCTTCCTACACACAGGGGCCATATCTAGTTCAACTCTGCTTAGGAAACTGACAAGAACAGTAGATCCTTTTCAATCCAATACACTGTACTTGCTGGGAAAAGACGCCAGTGCTATTTGCACTGTGTATGGCAATTGGAGCACAATAGTGACTCCTCTAACCAGAAAACAACTCTTGCTCGTAGGACAAAAACTGCATGTGACTCAAATCCATTTAGGACTGGGAAACAAACTCTAGCTCGCTTTACAAGGAACACACTCTGCTTTTGAGAAAAGAGCATTCTTCTACTCTACTGTATTTCCTATAGGGCCAGAACAGTGAGCTTGCTCAGAAAAAAAGAACTGTGCTTCCTACACACGGGCCATATCTAGTTCAACTCTGCTTAGGAAACTGAGAAGAAGAGTAGCTCCTCTTCATTCCAATACACTGTACTTGCTGGGAACAGACGGGAGGGCTATTTGCACTGTGTATGGCAATGGGAACACAATAGTGACTTTCCTTACCAGAAAACAACTCTTGCTCGTAGGACCAGAAACTGTATGTGATTCAACTCCATTTAGGAATGGGAAACAAACACTAGCTCGCCTTACAAGAAACACACTCTGCTTTTGAGAAAATAGCACTCTTCTACTCTACTGTGTTTCCTATGGGGTTCGAACAGTGAGCTTGCTCAGAACAAAAAAACTGTGCTTCCTACACACACGGCCATATCTACTTCAAGTCTGCTTAGGAACCTGACAAGAACAGTAGATCCTCTTCAGTCCAATACACTGTATTGGCTGCGAACAGACGCCAGTGCTATTTGTCCTGTCTATGGCAATGGCAGTGCAATAGTGACTCTTCTTACCAGAAAACAACTCTTGATCGTAGTACCAGAAACTGCATGGGATTCAACTCCATTTAAAACTGGGAAACAAACGCTAGTTCTCCTTACAAGAAACACACTCTGCTTTAGAGAAAAGAGCACTCGTCTACTCTACTGCGTTTCCTATGGGGTCCAAACTGTGAGCTTGCCCAGAACAAAAGAACTGTTCTTCCTACACACACGGACCATATCTAGTTCAACTCTGCTAGGAAACTGACAAGAACAGTAGCTCCTCTTGAGTCCAATACACTGTACTTGCTGGGAACAGACGCATGTGCTATTTGCACTGTGTATGGCAATGGGAGCGCAATAGTGACTTTCCTTACCAGAAAACAACTCTTGCTCGTAGGACCAGAAACTGCATGTGATTCCACTCCATTTAGGACTGGGAAACAAACGCAAGCTCGCCTTACATGAAACACACTCTGCTTTAGAGAAAAGAGCACTCTTCTACTCTACTGTATTTCCTATAGTGCCAGAACAGTGAGCTTGCTCAAAAAAAAAAGAACTGTGCTTCCTACACACGGGCCATATCTAGTTCAACTCTGCTTGGGAAACTGAGAAGAAGAGTAGCTCCTCTTCAGTCCAATACACTGTACTTGCAGGGAACAGACGGGAGGGCTATTTGCACTGTGTATGGCAATGGGAACACAATAGTGACTTTCCTTAGCAGAAAACAACTCTTGCTCGTAGGACCAGAAACTGCATGTGATTCAACTCCATTTAGGAAAGGGAAACAAACACTAGCTCGCCTTACAAGAAACACACTCTGCTTTGAGAAAAAAAACACTCTTCTACTCTACTGTGTTTCCTATGGGGTCCGAACAGTGAGCTTGCTCAGAACAAAATAACTGTGCTTCCTACACACACGGCCATATCTACTTCAAGTCTGCTTAGGAACCTGACAAGAACAGTAGATCCTCTTCAGTCCAATACACTGTATTTGCTGAGAACAGACGCCAGTGCTATTTGTCCTGTCTATGGCAATGGCAGTGCAATAGTGACTCTTCTTACCAGAAAACAACTCTTATTCGTAGTACCAGAAACTGCATGGGATTCAACTCCATTTAAAACTGGGAAACAAACGCTAGTTCTCCTTACAAGAAACACACTCTGCATTAGAGAAAAGAGCACTCTTCTACTCTACTGTGTTTCCTATGGGGTCCAAACTGTGAGCTTGCCCAGAACAAAAGAACTGTTCTTCCTACACACACGGACCATATCTAGTTCAACTCTGCTTAGGAAAATGACAAGAACAGTAGCTCCTCTTCACTCCAATACACTGTATTTGCTGGGAAAAGACGCATGTGCTATTTGCACTGTGTATGGCAATGGGAGCGCAATAGTGACTTTCCTTACCAGAAAACAACTCTTGCTCGTAGGACCAGAAACTGCATGTGATTCCAGTCCATTTAGGACTGGGAAACAAACGCAAGCTAGCCTTACAAGAAACACACTCTGCTTTAGAGAAAAGAACACTCATCTACTCTACTGTGTTTCCTATGGGGTCCACACAGTGAGCTTGCTCAGAAGAAAAGAACTGGGCTTTCTACACACATGGACCATATCTAGTTCAACTCTGCTTAGGAAACTGACAAGAACAGTAGCTCTTATCATTCCAATACACTGTACTTGCTGGGAAAAGACGCGAGTGCTATCTGCCTTGATAGGGCAATGGGAGCGCAATAGTGACTTTCCTTACCAGAAAACAACTCTTGATCGTAGTACCAGAAACTGCATGTGATTCAACTCCATTTAGGACTGGGAAACAAACGCTAGCTCGCCTTTCAAGAAACACACTCTGCTTTAGAGAAAAAAGCACTCTTCTACTCTACTGTGTTTCCTATGGGGTCTGAACAGTGAGCTTGCTCAGAACAAAAGAACTGTGCTTCCTACACACACGGCCATATCTAGTTCAATTCTGCTTAGGAACCTGACAAGAACAGTAGATCGTCTTCCGTCCAATACACTGTACTTGCTGGGAACAGAAGCCAGTGCTATTTGTCCTGTTTATGGCAATGGCAGCGCAATAGTGACTCTTCTTACCATAAAACATCTCTTGCTCGTAGGACCAGAAACTGCATGTGATTCAACTCCATTTAGGACTGGGTAACAAAGGCTAGCGCGCCTTACTAGAAACACACTCTGCTTTAGAGAAAAGAGCACTCTTCTACTCTACTGTGTTTCCTATAGGGCCAGAACAGTGAGCTTGCTCAGAACAAAAGAACTGTGCTTCCTACACACGGGCCATATCTAGTTCAACTCTGCTTAGGAAACTGACAAGAACAGTAGCTCCTCTTCAGTCCGATACACTGTACTTACTGGGAGAGACGCGAATGCTATTTGCACTGTATATGCCAATGGGAGCGCAATAGTGACTTTCCTTACCATAAAACAACTCTTGCTCGTAGGACCAGAAACTGCATGTGATTTAACTCCATTTAGGACTGGGAAACAAACGCTAGCTCGCGTTATAAGAAACACACTCTGCTTTTGAGAAAAGAACAATCTTCTACTCTACTGTGTTTCCTATAGGGCCAGAACAGTGAGCTTGCTCAGAACATAAAACTGTGCTTCCTACACACACGGGCCATATCTAGTTCAACTCTGCTTAGGAAACTGACAAGAACAGTAGCTCCGCTTCAGTCCGATACACTGTACTTGCTGAGAACAGACGTGAGTGCTATTTGCACTGTGTATGGCAATTGGAGCACAATAGTGACTCGTCTTACCAGAAAACAACTCTTGCTCGTAGGAGAAAAAACTGCATGTGACTCAACTCAATTTAGGACTGGGAAACAAACACTAGATCGCCTTACATGAAACACACTCTGCTTTTGAGAAAAGAGCACTCTTCTACTCTACAGTGTTTCCTATGGGTTTTGAACAGTGAGCTTGCTCAGAACAAAAGAACTGTGCTTCCTACACACATGGGCCATATCTAGTTCAACTTTGCTTAGGAAACTGACAAGAACAGTAGATCCTTTTCAGTCCAATACACTGTACTTGCTGGGAACAGACGCGAGTGCTATTTGCACTGTGTATGGCAATTGGAGCACAATAGTGACTCCTCTAACCAGAAAACAACTCTTGCTCGTGGACAAAAAACTACATGTGACTCAAATCCATTTAGGACTGGGAAACAAACTCTAGCTCGCTTTACAAGGAACACACTCTGCTTTTGAGAAAAGAGCATTCTTCTACTCTACTGTATTTCCTATAGGGCAAGAACAGTGAGCTTGCTCAGAAAAAAAGAACTGTGCTTCATACACACGGGTCATATATAGTTCAACTCTGCTTAGGAAACTGAGAAGAAGAGTAGCTCCTCTTCATTCCAATACACTGTACTTGCTGGGAACAGACGGGAGGACTATTTGCACTGTGTATGGCAATGGGAACACAATAGTGACTTTCCTTACCAGAAAACAACTCTTGATCGTAGGACCAGAAACTGTATGTGATTCAAATCCATTTAGGAATGCGAAACAAACGCTAGCTCGCCTTACAAGAAACACATTCTGCTTTTGAGAAAAAAGCACTCTTCTACGCTACTGTGTTTCCTATGGGGTTCGAACAGTGAGCTTGCTCAGAACAAAAAAAACTGTGCTTCCTACACACACGGCCATATCTACTTCAAGTCTGCTTAGGAACCTGACAAGAACAGTAGATCCTCTTCAGTCCAATACACTGTATTGGCTGCGAACAGACGCCAGTGCTATTTGTCCTGTCTATGGCAATGGCAGTGCAATAGTGACTCTTCTTACCAGAAAACAACTCTTGATCGTAGTACCAGAAACTGCATGGGATTCAACTCCATTTAAAACTGGGAAACAAACGCTAGTTCTCCTTACAAGAAACACACTCTGCTTTAGAGAAAAGAGCACTCGTCTACTCTACTGCGTTTCCTATGGGGTCCAAACTGTGAGCTTGCCCAGAACAAAAGAACTGTTCTTCCTACACACACGGGACCATATCTAGTTCAACTCTGCTTAGGAAACTGACAAGAACAGTAGCTCCTCTTGAGTCAATACACTGTACTTGCTGGGAACAGACGCATGTGCTATTTGCACTGTGTATGGCAATGGGAGCGCAATAGTGACTTTCCTTACCAGAAAACAACTCTTGCTCGTAGGACCAGAAACTGCATGTGATTCCACTCCATTAGGACTGGGAAACAAACGCAAGCTCGCGTTACAAAAAACACACTCTGCTTTAGAGAAAAGAGCACTCTTCTACTCTACTGTGTTTCCTATGGGGTCCACAGAGTGAGCTGGCTCAGAACAAAAGAACTGTGCTTCCTACACACACGGACCATATGTAGTTCAACTCTGCTTAGGAAACTGACAAGAACAGTATCTCCTATTCAGTCCAATACACTGTACTTGCTGGGAAAAGACGCGAGTGCTATTTCCCTGTGTATAGCAATGGGAGCGCAATAGTGACTTTCCTTACTAGAAAACAACTCTTGCTCGTAGGACCACAAACAGCATGTGATTCAACTCCATTTAGGACTGGGAACAAACGCTAGCTTGCCTTACAAAAAACACACTCTGCTTTTGAGAAAAGAGCACTCTTCTACTCTACTGTGTTTCCTATGGGGTCTGAACAGTGAGCTTGCTCAGAACAAAAGAACTGTGCTTCCTACACACACTGGCCATATCTATTTCAACTCAGCTTAGGAAACTGACAAGAACAGTAGATCCTATTCAGTCCAATACACTGTACTTGCTGGGAACAGACACCACTGCTATTTGCATTGTGTACGGCAATTGGAGCACAATTGGGACTCATCTTACCAGAAAAAAACTCTTGCTCATAGGACAAAAAACTGCATGTGGCTCAATCCACTTAGGACTGGGAAACAAATTCTAGCTCGCTTTACAAGAAACACACTCTGCTTTTGAGAAGAGAGCACTCTTCTACTCTAATGTTTTTCCTATAGGGCCAGAACAGTGAGCTTGCTCAGAACATAATAACTGTGCTTCCTACACACACGGGCCATATCTAGTTCAACTCTGCTTAGGAAACTGACACGAACAGTAGCTCCTATTCAGTCCAATACACTGTACTTGCTGGGAAAAGACGCGAGGGCTATTTGCCCTGTGTATGGCTATGGGAGCACAATAGTGACTTTCCTTACCTGAAAACAACTCTTGTTCGTAGGACCAGAAACTGCATGTGATTCAACTCCATTTAGGACTAGGAAACAAACGCTAGCTCGCCTTACAAGAAACACACTCTGCTTTTGAGAAAAGAGCACTCTTATACTCAACTGTGTTTCCTATAGGGCCAGAACAGTGAGCTTGCTCAGAACTTAAGAACTGTGCTTCCTACACACACGGGCCATATCTAGTTCAACTCTGCTTAGGAAACTGACAAGAACAGTAGCTCTCTTCAGTCCGATACACTGTACTTACTGGGAGAGACGCGAGTGCTATTTGCACTGTATATGGCAATGGGAGCGCAATAGTGACTTTCCTTACCAGAAAACAACTCTTGCTCGTAGGACCAGAAACTGCATGTGATTCCACTCCATTTAGGACTGGGAAACAAACGCTAGCTCGCGTTATAAGAAACACACTCTGCTTTCGAGAAAATAACACTCTTCTACTCAACTGTGTTTCCTATAGGGCCAGAACAGTGAGCTTGCTCAGAACATAATAACTGTGCTTCCTACACACACGGGCCATATCTAGTTCAACTCTGCTTAGGAAACTGACAAGAACAGTAGCTCCTCTTCAGTCCAATACACTGTACTTGCTGGGAACAGACGTGAGTGCTATTTTCACTGTGTACGGCAATTGGAGCACAATAGTGTCTCGTCTTACCAGAAAACAACTCTTGCTCATAGGACAAAAAACTGCATGTGACTCAACTTCACTTAGGACTGGGAAACAAACTCTAGCTTGCTGTACAAGAAACACACTCTGCTTTTGAGAAAAGAGCACTCTTCTACTCTACTGTGTTTCCTATAGGGCCAGAACAGTGAGCTTTCTCAGAAAAAAAGAACTGTGCTTCCTACACACACGGGCCATATCTAGTTCAACTCTGCTTAGGAAACTGACAAGAACAGTAGCTCCTCTTCATTCCGATACACTGTACTTGCTTGGAACAGACGCAAGTGCTATTTGCACTGTGTATGGCAATGGGAGCGCAATAGTGACTTTCCTTACCAGAAAACAACTCTTGTTCATAGTACCAGAAACTGCATGTGATTCAACTCCATTTAGGAATAGGAAACAAACGCTAGCTCGCTTTACAAGAAACACACTCTGCTTTAGAGAAAAGAGCACTCATCTACTCTACTGTGTTTCCTATAGGGCCAGAACAGTGAGCTTGCTCAGAACATAAGAACTGTGCTTCCTACACACACGGGCCATATCTAGTTCAACTCTGCTTAGGAAACTGACAAGAACAGTAGCTCCTCTTCAGTCTGATACACTGTACTTGCTGGGAACAGAGGCGAGTGCTATTTGCACTGTGTATGGCAATTGGAGCGCAATAGTGACTTTCCTTACCAGAAAACAACTCTTGCTCGTAGGACCAGAAACTGCATGTGATTCAACTCCATTTAGGACTGGGAAACAAACGCTAGCTCGCCTAACAAGAAACACACTCTGCTTTTGAGAAAAGAGCACTCTTCTACTCTACTGTGTTTCCTATGGGGTCCGAACAGTGAGCTTGCTCAGAACAAAAGAACTGTGCTTCCTACACACACGGCCATATCTAGTTCAATTCTGCTTAGGAACCTGACAAGAACAGAAGATCCTCTTCAGTCCAGTACACTGTACTTGCTGCGAACAGACGACAGTGCTATTTGTCCTGTGTATGGCAATGGCAGCGCAATAGTGACTATTCTTACCATAAAACAACCCTTGCTCGTAGGACAAAAAACTGCATGTGATTCCACTCCATTTAGGACTGGGAAACAAACGCTAGCTCGCCTTACAAGAAACTCACTCTGCTTTAGAGAAAAGAGCACTCTTCTACTCTACTGTGTTTCCTATAGGGCCAGAACAGTGAGCTTGCTCAGAATATAAGAACTGTGCTTCCTACACACACGGCCATATCTAGTTCAACTCTGCTTAGGAAACTGACAAGAACAGTAGCTCCTCTTCAGTCCGATACACTGGACTTGCTCTGAACAGAAGCTAGTGCTATTTGCACTGTGTATGGAAATGGGAGCGCAATAGTGACTTTCCTTACCTGAAAACAACTCTTGCTCGTAGTACCAGAAACTGCATGTGATTCAACTCTATTTAGGACTGGCAAACAAACGCTAGCTCGCCTTACAAGAAACACACTGTGCTTTTGAGAAAAGAGCACTCTTCTACTCTACTGTGTTTACTATGGGGTCCGAACAGTGAGCTTGCTCAGAACAAAAGAAATGTGCTTCCTACACACACGGCCATATCTAGTTCAATTCTGCTTAGGAACCTGACAAGAACAGTAGATCCTCTTCAGTCCAATACACTGTACTTGCTGGGAACAGACGCCAGTGCTCTTTGTCCTGTGTATGGCAATGGCAGCGCAATAGTGACTCTTCTTACCGTAAAACAATTCTTGCTCGTAGGACCAGAAACTGCATGTGATTCCACTCCATTTATGACTGGGAAACAAAGGCTAGCTCGCCTTACTAGAAACACTCTTCTTTAGAGAAAAGAGCACTCTTCTACTCTACTGTGTTTCCTATAGGGCCAGAACAGTGAGCTTGCTCAGAACAAAAGAACTGTGCTTCCTCCACACGGGCCATATCTAGTTCAACTCTGCTTAGAAAACTGACAAGAACAGTAGCTCCTCTTCAGTCCGATACACTGTACTTGCTGAGAACAGACGTGAGTGCTATTAGCACTGTGTATGGCAATTGGAGCACAATAGTGACTCGTCTTACCAGAAAACAACTCTTGCTCATAGGACAAAAAACTGCATGTGACTCAACTCCATTTAGGACTGGGAAACAAATTCTAACTCGCCTTACAAGAAACACACTCTGCTTTTGCGAAAAGAGCACTCTTCTACTCTACTGTGTTTCCTATGGGGTCCGAACAGTGAGCTTGCTCAGAACAAAAGAACTGTGCTTCCTACACACACGGCCATATCTTGTTCAATTCTGCTTAGGAACCTGACAAGAACAGTAGATCCTCTTCAGTCCAATACACTGTACTTGCTGGGAACAGACGCCAGTGCTATTTGTCCTGTGTATGGCAATGGGAGCGCAATAGTGACTATTCTTACCAGAAAACAACTCTTGCTCGTAGGACCAGAAACTGCATGTGATTCCACTCCATTTAGGACTGGGAAACAAACGCTAGCTCGCATTACAAGAAACACACTCTGCTTTAGAAAAAAGAGCACTCTTCTACTCTACTGTGTTTCCTATGGGGTCAAAACAGTGAGCTTGCTCAGAACAAAGAACTGTGCTTCCTACACACACGGACCATATGTAGTTCAACTCTGCTTAGGAAACTGACAAGAACAGTAGCTCCTATTCAGTCCAATACACTGTACTTGCTGGGAAAAGAGGCGAGTGCTATTTGCCCTGTGTATGGCAATTGGAGCACAATAGTGACTCGTCTTACCAGAAAACAACTCTTGCTCTTAGGACAAAAAACTGCATGTGACTCAACTCCATTTAGGACTGGGAAACAAACTCTAGCTCGCCTTAGAAGAAGCACACTCTGCTTTTGAGAAAAGAGCACTCTTCTACTCTACTGTGTTTCCTAAAGGGCCAGAACAGTGAGCTTGCTCAGAACAAAAGAACTGTGCTTCCTACACACACGGACCATATCTAGTTCAACTCTGCTGAGGAAACTGACACGAACAGTAGCTCCTATTCAGTCCAATACACTGTACTTGCTGGGAACAGACGCGAGTGCTATTTGCACTGTGTATGGCAATTGGAGCACAATAGTGACTCTTCTTACCAGAAAACAACTCTTGCTCCTAGGACGAAAAACTGCATGTGACTCAACTCCATTTAGGACAGGGAAACAAACTCGAGCTCGCCTTACAAGAAACACACTCTGCTTTAGAGAAAAGAGCACTCTTCTACTCTACTGTGTTTCCTATGGGGCCAGAACAGTGAGCTTGCTCAGAACATAATAACTGTGCTTCCTACACACACGGGCCATATCTAGTTCAACTCTGCTTAGGAAACAGACAAGAACAGTAGCTCCTATTCAGTCCAATACACTGTACTTGCTGGGAAAAGACGCAAGTGCTCTTTGCACTGTGTATGGCAAAGGGAGCGCAACAGTGACTTTCCTTACCAGAAAACAACTCTTGCGCGTAGGACCAGAAACGGCAAGTGATTCAACTCCATTTAGGACTGGGAAACAAACGCTAGCTCGCCTTATAAGAAACACACTCTGCTTTTGAGAAAAGAGCACTCTTCTACTCTACTGTGTTTCCTATGGGGTCCGAATAGTGAGCTTGCTCAGAACAAAAGAAATGTGCTTCTTACACCCACGGCCATATCTAGTTCAATTCTGCTTAGGAACCTGACAAGAACAGTAGATCCTCTTCAGTCCAATGCACTGTACTTGCTGGGAACAGACGCCAGTGCTATTTGTCCTGTGTATGGCAATGGCAGCGCAATAGTGACTCTTCTTACCATAAAACAACTCTTGCTCGTAGGACCAGAAACTGCATTTGATTCAACTCCATTTAGGACTGGGAAACAAAGGCTAGCTCGCCTTACTAGAAACACACTCTTCTTTAGAGAAAAGAGCACTCTACTACTCTACTGTGTTTCCTATAGGGCCAGAACAGTGAGCTTGCTCAGAACAAAAGAACTGTGCTTCCTACACACGGGCCATATCTAGTTCAACTCTGCTTAGGAAACTGACAAGAACAGTAGCTCCTATTCAGTCCGATACACTGTTGTTGCTGGGAACAGACGCGAGTGCTCTTTGCACTGTGTATGGCATTTGGAGTGCAATAGTGACTCTTCTTACCAGAAGACAACTCTTGCTCGTAGGACCAAAAACTGCCTGTTACTCAACTCTTTTAGGACTGGGAAACAAACGCGAGCTCGCCTTACAAGAAACACACTCTGCTTTAGAGAAAAGAGCACTCTTCTATTCTATTGTGTTTCCTATAGGGCCAGAACAGTGAGCTTGCTCAAAACATAATAACTGTGCTTCCTACACACACGGGCCATATCTAGTTCAACTCTGCTTAGGAAACTGACAAGAACAGTAGCTCCTCTTCAGTCCGATACACTGTACTTGCTGAGAACAGACGTGAGTGCTATTTGCACTGTGTATGGCAATTGGAGCACAATAGTGACTCGTCTTACCAGAAAACAACTCTTGCTCATAGGACAAAAAACTGCATGTGACTCAACTCCATTTAGGACTGGGAAACAAACTCTAGCTCGCCTTAGAAGAAGCACACTCTGCTTTTGAGAAAAGAGCACTCTTCTACTCTACTGTGTTTCCTATAGGGCCAGAACAGTGAGCTTGCTCAGAACAAAAGAACTGTGCTTCCTACACACACGGACCATATCTAGTTCAACTCTGCTGAGGAACCTGACAAGAACAGTAGCTCCTATTCAGTCCAATACACTGTACTTGCTGGGAACAGACGCGAGTGCTATTTGCACTGTGTATGGCAATTGGAGCACAATAGTGACTCTTCTTACCAGAAAACAACTCTTGCTCCTAGGACGAAAAACTGCATGTGACTCAACTCCATTTAGGACTGGGAAACAAAGGCTAGCTCGCCTTACTAGAAACACACTCTTCTTTAGAGAAAAGAGCACTCTACTACTCTACTGTGTTTCCTATAGGGCCAGAACAGTGAGCTTGCTCAGAACAAAAGAACTGTGCTTCCTACACACGGGCCATATCTAGTTCAACTCTGCTTAGGAAACTGACAAGAACAGTAGCTCTTATTCAGTCCAATACACTGTACTTGAGGGAACAGACGCGAGTGCTATTTGCACTGTGTATGGCATTTGGAGCGCAATAGTGACTCTTCTTATCAGAAGACAACTCTTGCTCGTAGGACCAAAAACTGCCTGTTACTCAACTCCATTTAGGACTGGGAAACAAACTGTAGCTCACCTTAGAAGAAGCACACTCTGCTTTTGAGAAAAGAGCACTCTTCTACTCTACTGTGTTTCCTATAGGGCCAGAACAGTGAGCTTTCTCAGAAAAAAAGAATTGTGCTTCCTACACACACGGGCCATATCTAGTTCAACTCTGCTTAGGAAACTGACAAGAACAGTAGCTCCTCTTCAGCCCAATACACTGTACTTGCTGGGAACAGAGGCGAGTGCTATTTGCACTTTGTATGGCAATGGGAGCGCAATAGTGACTTTCCTTACCAGAAAACAACTCTTGCTCATAGGACCAGAAACTGCATGTGATTCAACTCCATTTATTACTGGGAAACAAACGCTATCTCGCCTTACAAGAAACACACTCTGCTTTTGAGAAAAGAGCACTCTTCTACTCTACTGTGTTTCCTATGGGGTCCGAACAGTGAGCTTGCTCAGAACAAAAGAACTGTGCTTCCTACACACACGGCCATATCTAGTTCAATTCTGCTTAGGAACCAGACAAGAACAGTAGATCCTCTTCACTCCAATACACTGTACTTGCTGCGAACAGACGCCAGTGCTATTTGTCCTATGTATGGCAATGGCAGCGCAATAGTGACTATTCTTACCATAAAACAACTCTTGCTCATAGGACAAAATACTGCATGTGATTCCACTCCATTTAGGACTGGGAAACAAACGCTAGCTCGCCTTACAAGAAACACACTCTGCTTTAGAGAAAAGAGCACTCTTCTACTCTACTGTGTTTCCTTTGGGGTCCAAACAGTGAGCTTGCTCAGAACAAAAGAACTGTGTTTCCTACACACACGGACCATATGAAGTTCAACTCTGCTTAGGAAACTGACAAGAACAGTATCTCCTATTCAGTCCAATACACCGTACTTTCTGGGAAAAGACTCGAGTGCTATTTGCCCTGTGTATGGCAATGGGAGGGCAATGGTGACTTTCCTTACCAGAAAACAACTCTTGTTCGTAGGACCAGAAACTGCATGTGATTCAATTCCATTTAGGACTAGGAAACAAACGCTAGCTTGCCTTACAAGGAACACACTCTGCTTTTGAGAAAAGAGCACTCTTCTACTCTACTGTGTTTCCTATAGGGCCAGAACAGTGAGCTTGCTCAGAACATAAGAACTGTGCTTCCTACACACACGGGCCATATCTAGTTCAACTCTGCTTAGGAAACTGACAAGAACAGTAGCTCCTCTTCAGTCCGATACACTTTACTTGCTGGGAAAAGAGGCGAGTGCTATTTGCACTGTATATGGCAATGGGAGCGCAATAGTGACTTTCCTTACCAGAAAACAACTCTTGCTCGTAGGACCAGAAACTGCATGTGATTCCACTCCATTTAGGACTGGGAAACAAATGCTAGCTCGCGTTATAAGAAACACACTCTGCTTTTGAGAAAAGAACACTCTTCTACTCTACTGTGTTTCCTATGGGGCCTGAACAGTTAGCTTGCTCAGAACAAAAGAACTGTGCTTCCTACACACACGGCCATATCTAGTTCAATTCTGCTTAGGAACCTGACAAGAACAGTAGATCCTCTTCATTCCAATACACTGTACTTGCTGGGAACAGACGCCAGTGCTATTTTCACTGTGTACGGCAATTGGAGCACAATAGTGACTCGTCTTACCAGAAAACAACTCTTGCTCATAGGTCAAAAAACTGCATGTGACTCAACTCCACTTAGGACTGGGAAACAAACTCTAGCTTGCTTTACAAGAAACACACTCTGCTTTTGAGAAAAGAGCACTCTTCTACTCTACTGTGTTTCCTATAGGGCCAGAACAGTGAGCTTTCTCAGAAAAAAAGAACTGTGCTTCCTACACACACGGGCCACATCTAGTTCAACTATGCTTAGGAAACTGACAAGAACAGTAGCTCCTCTTCAGTCCGAAACACTGTACTTGCTGGGAAAGGACGCGAGTGCTATTAAACTGTGTATGGCAATGGGAGTGCAATAGTGACTTTCCTTACCAGAAAACAACTCTTTCTCGTAGGACCAGAAACTGCATGTGATTCAACTCCATTTAGGACTGGGAAAGAAACGCTAGCGCGCTTTACAAGAAACACACTCTTCTTTTGAGAAAAGAGCACTCTTCTACTCTACTGTGTTTCCTATGGGGTCCGAACAGTGAGCTTGCTCAGAACAAAAGAACTGTGCTTCCTACACACACGGCCATATCTAGTTCAATTCTGCTTAGGAACCTGACAAGAACAGTAGATCCTCTTCAGTCCAATACACTTTACTTGCTGCGAACAGACGCCAGTGCTATTTGTCCTGTGTATGGCAACGGCAGCACAATAGTGACTATTCTTACTATAAAACAACTCTTGCTCGTAGCACAAAAAAATGCATGTGATTCCACTCCATTTAGGACTGGGAAACAAATGCTAGCTTGCCTTACAAGAAACACACTCTGTTTTAGAGAAAAGAGCACTCTTCTACTCTACTGCGTTTCCTATGGGGTCCAAACAGTGAGCTTGCTCAGAACAAATGAACTGAGTTTCCTACACACACGGACCATATGAAGTTCACCTCTGCTTAGGAAACTGACAAGAACAGTAGCTCCTATTCAGTCCAATACACTGTACTTGAGGGAACAGACGCGAGTGCTATTTGTACTGTGTATGGCATTTGGAGCACAACAGTGACACTTCTTACCAGAAAACAACTCTTGCTCGTAGGACCAAAAACTGCATGTGACTCAACTCCATTTAGGACTGGGAAACAAACGCGAGCTCGCCTTACAAGAAACACACTCTGCTTAAGAGAAAAGAGCACTCTTCTACTCTATTGTGTTTCCTATAGGGCCAGAACAGTGAGCTTGCTCAGAACATAATAACTGTGCTTCCTACACACACGGGCCATATCTAGTTCAACTCTGCTTAGGAAATTGACTATAACAGTAGCTCCTCTTCAGTTCGATACACTGTACTTGCTGAGAACAGACGTGAGTGCTATTTGCACTGTGTATGGCAATTGGAGCACAATAGTGACTCGTCTTACCAGAAAACAACTCTTGCTCATAAGACAAAAAACTGCATGTGACTCAACTCCATTTAGGACTGGGAAACAAACTCTGGCTTGCCTTACAAGAAACACACTCTGCTTTTGAGAAAAGAGCACTCTTCTACTCTACAGTGTTTCGTATGGGGTCCAAACAATGAGCTTGCTCAGAACAAAAGAACTGTGCTTCCTACACACACAGACCATATGTAGTTCAACTCTGCTTAGGAAAATGACAAGAACAGTAGCTCCTCTTCAGTCCAATACACTGTACTTGCTGGGAACAGACGCGAGTGCTATTTGCACTGTGTATGGCAATGAGAGCAGAATAGTGACTTTCCTTACCAGAAAACAACTATTGCTCATAGGACCAGAAACTGCATGTGATTCCACTCCATTTAGGACTGGGAAACAAACGCTAGCTCGCATTACAAGAAATACACTCTGCTTTAGAAAAAAGAGCACTCTTCTACTCTACTGTGTTTCCTATAGTGTCCAAACAGTGAACTTGCTCTGAACAAAAGTACTGTGCTTCCTACACACACGGAACATATGTAGTTCAACTCTGCTTAGGAAACGGAAAAGAACAGTAGCTCTTATTCAGTCCAATACACTGTACTTGCTGGGAAAATACGCGAGTGCTATTTTCCCTGTGTATGGCAATGGGAGCACAATAGTGACTTTCCTTACCAGAAAACAACTCTTGTTCGTAGGACCAGAAACTGCATGTGATTCAACTCCATTTAGGACTAGGAAACAAACGCTAGCTCGCCTTACAAAGAACACACTCTGCTTTTGAGAAAAGAACACTCTTCTACTCTACTGTGTTTCCTATAGGGCCAGAACAGTGAGCTTGCTCAGAACATAAGAACTGTGCTTCCTACACACAAGGGCCATATCTCGTTCAACTCTGCTTAAGAAACTGACAAGAAGAGTAGCTCAACTTCAGTCTGATACACTGTACTTACTGGGAACAGACGCGAGTGCTGTTTGCACAGTATATGGCAATGGGAGCGCAATAGTGACTTTCCTTACCAGAAAACAACTGTTGCTCGTAGGACCAGAAACTGCATGTGACTCAACTCCACTTAGGACTGGGAAACAAACTCTAGCTTGCTTTACAAGAAACACACTCTGCTTTTGAGAAAAGAGCACTCTTCTACTCTACTGTGTTTCCTATAGGGCCAGAACAGTGAGCTTTCTCAGAAAAAAAGAACTGTGCTTCCTACACACACGGGCCACATCTAGTTCAACTCTGCTTAGGAAACTGACAAGAACAGTAGCTCCTCTTCAGTCCGATACACTGTACTTGCCTGGAACAGACGCAAGTGCTATTTGTACTGTGTATGGCAATGGGAGTGCAATAGTGACTTTCCTTACCAGAAAACAACTCTTTCTTGTAGGACCAGAAACTGCATGTGATTCAACTACATTTAGGACTGGGAAACAAACTCTAGCTCGCTTTAAAAGAAACACACTCTGCTTTTGAGAAAAGAGCACTCTTCTACTCTACTGTGTTTCCTTTGGGGTCTGAACAGTGAGCTTGCTCAGAGCAAAAGAACTGTGCTTCCTACACACACGGCCATATCTAGTTCAATTCTGCTTAGGAACCTGACAAGAACAGTAGATCCTATTCAGTCCAATACACTGTACTTGCTGGGAACAGACGCCAGTGCTATTTGTCCTGTGTATGGCAATGGCAGCGCAATAGTGACTATTCTTACCATAAAACAACTCTTGCTCATAGGACAAAAAACTGCATGTGATTCCACTCCATTTAGGACTGGGAAACAAACGCTAGCTTGCCTTACAAGAAACAAACTCTGCTTTTGAGAAAAGAGCACTCTTCTACTCTACTGTGTTTCTTATGGGGTCCGAAGAGTGAGCTTGCTGAGAACAAAAGAACTGTGCTTCCTATACACACGGCCATATCTAGTTCAATTCTGCTTAAGAACCTGACAAGAACAGTAGATCCTCTTCAGTCCAATACACTGTACTTGCTGGGAACAGACGCCAGTGCTATTTGTCCTGTGTATGGCAATGGCAGTGCAATAGTGACTCTTCTTACGTAAAACAACTCTGGCTCGTAGGACCAGAAACTGCATGGGATTCAACTATATTTAGGACTGGAAGACAAACGCTAGCTCGCCTTACAAGAAACACACTCTGCTTTAGAGAAAAGAGCTCTCTTCTACTCTAATGTGTTTCCTCTGGGGTCCGAACAGTGAGCTTGCTCAGAACAAAAGAACTGTGCTTCCTAAACACACGGCCATATCTAGTTCAATTCTGCTTAGGAACCTGACAAGAACAGTAGATCCTCTTCAGTCCAATACACTGTACTTGCTGCGAACAGACGCCAGTGCTATTTGTCCTGTGTATGGCAACGGCAGCGCAATAGTGACTATTCTTACCATAAAACATCTCTTGCTCGTAGGACAAAAAACTGCATGTGATTCCACTCCATTTAGGACTGGGAAACAAACGCTAGCTTGCCATACAAGAAACACACTCTGTTTTAGAGAAAAGAGCACTCTTCTACTCTACTGTGTTTCCTATGGGGTCCAAACAGTGAGCTTGCTCAGAACAAAAGAACTGTGTTTCCTACACACACGGACCATTTGAAGTTCACCTCTGCTTAGGAAACTGACAAGAACAGTAGCTCCTATTCAGTCCAATACACTGTACTTGAGGGAACAGACGCAAGTGCTATTTGCACTGTGTGTGGCATTTGGAGCGCAATAGTGACTCTTCTTACCAGAAAACAACTCTTGCTCGAAGGACCACAAAATGCATGTGATTCAACGCCATTTAGGACTGGGAAACAAATGCTAGCTCGCCTTACAAGTAACACACTTTGCTTTAGAGAAAAGAGCACTCTTCTACTCTACTGTTTTTCCTATGGGGTCCAAACAGTGAGCTTGCTCAGAACAAAAGAACTGTGCTTCCTACACACACGGACCATATCTAGTTCAACTCTGCTGAGGAAACTGACACGAACAGTAGCTCCTATTCAGTCCAATACACTGTACTTGCTGGGAACAGACGCGAGTGCTATTTGCACTGTGCATGGCAATTGGAGCACAATAGTGACTCCTCTTACCAGAAAACAACTCTTGCTCCTAGGACGAAAAACTGCATGTGACTCAACTCCATTTCGGACAGGGAAACAAACTCGAGCTCACCTTACAAGAAACACACTCTGCTTTAGAGAAAAGAGCACTCTTCTACTCTACTGTGTTTCCTATGGGGCCAGAACAGTGAGCTTGCTCAGAACATAATAACTGTGCTTCCTACACACACGGGCCATATCTAGTTCAACTCTGCTTAGGAAACAGACAAGAACAGTAGCTCCTATTCAGTCCAATACACTGTACTTGCTGGGAAAAGACGCGAGTGCTCTTTGCACTGTGTATGGCAATGGGAGCGCAACAGTGACTTTCCTTACCAGAAAACAACTCTTGCTCGTAGGACCAGAAACTGCATGTGATTCAACTCCATTTAGGACTGGGAAACAAACGCTAGCTCGCCTTATAAGAAACACACTCTGCTTTTGAGAAAAGAGCACTCTTCTACTCTACTGTGTTTCCTATGGGGTCCGAATAGTGAGCTTGCTCAGAACAAAAGAAATGTGCTTCTTACACACACGGCCATATCTAGTTCAATTCTGCTTAGGAACCTGACAAGAACAGTAGATCCTCTTCAGTCCAATACACTGTACTTGCTGGGAACAAACGCCAGTGCTATTTGTCCTGTGTATGGCAATGGCAGCGCAATAGTGACTCTTCTTACCATAAAACAACTCTTGCTCATAGGACCAGAAACTGCATGTGATTCAACTCCATTTAGGACTGGGAAACAAAGGCTAGCTCGCCTTACTAGAAACACACTCTTCTTTAGAGAAAAGAGCACTCTACTACTCTACTGTGTTTCCTATAGGGCCAGAACAGTGAGCTTGCTCAGAACAAAAGAACTGTGCTTCCTACACACGGGCCATATCTAGTTCAACTCTGCTTAGGAAACTGACAAGAACAGTAGCTCCTCTTCATTCCGATACACTGTACTTGCTTGGAACAGACGCAAGTGCTATTTGCACTGTGTATGGCAATGGGAGCGCAATAGTGACTTTCCTTACCAGAAAACAACTCTTGTTCGTAGTACCGGAAACTGCATATGATTCAACTCCATTTAGGACTAGGAAACCAACGCTAGCTCGCCTTACAAGAAACACACTCTGCTTTAGAGAAAAGAGCACTCATCTACTCTACTGTGTTTCCTATAGGGCCAGAACAGTGAGCTTGCTCAGAACATAAGAACTGTGCTTCCTACACACACGGGCCATATCTAGTTCAACTCTGCTTAGGAAACTGACAAGAACAGTAGCTCCTCTTCAGTCTGATACACCGTAATTTCTTGGAAAAGACTCGAGTGCTATTTGCCCTGTGTATGGCAATGGGAGCGCAAAGGTGACTTTCCTTACCAGAAAACAACTCTTGTTCGTAGGACCAGAAACTGCATGTGATTCAACTCCATTAGGACTAGGAAACAAACGCTAGCTTGCCTTACAAGAAACACACTCTGTTTTAGAGAAAAGAGCACTCTTTAACTCTACTGTGTTTCCTATGGGGTCCAAACAGTGAGCTTGCTCAGAACAAAAGAACTGTGTTTCCTACACACACGGACCATATGAAGTTCACCTCTGCTTAGGAAACTGACAAAAACAGTAGCTCCTATTCAGTCCAATACACTGTATTTGAGGGAACAGACTCGAGTGCTATTTGCACTGTGTATGGCATTTGGAGCGCAATAGTGACTCTTCTTACCAGAAAACAACTCTTGCTCGTAGGACAAAAAACTGCATGTGACTCAACTCCATTTAGGACTGGGAAACAAACTCTAGCTTGCCTTACAAGAAACACACTCTGCTTTTGAGAAAAGAGCACTCTTCTACTCTACTGTGTTTCCTATGGGGTCCAAACAATGAGCTTGCTCAGAACAAAAGAACTGTGCTTCCTACACACACGGACCATATGTAGTTCAACTCTGCTTAGGAAAATGACAAGAACAGTAGCTCCTCTTCAGTCCAATACACTGTACTTGCTGGGAACAGACGCGAGTGGTATTTGCACTGTGTATGGCAATGAGAGCAGAATAGTGACTTTCCTTACCAGAAAACAACTCTTGCTTGTAGGACCAGAACCTGCATGTGATTCCACTCCATTTAGGACTGGGAAACAAACGCTAGCTCGCATTACAAGAAATACACTCTGCTTTAGAAAAAAGAGCACTCTTCTACTCTACTGTGTTTCCTATAGGGTCCAAACAGTGAACTTGCTCAGAACAAAAGTACTGTGCTTCCTACACACACGGAACATATGTAGTTCAACTCTGCTTAGGAAACTGAAAAGAACAGTAGCTCCTATTCAGTCCAATACACTGTACTTGCTGGGAAAAGACGCGAGTGCTATTTGCCCTGTGTATGGCAATGGGAGCACAATAGTGACTTTCCTTACCAGAAAACAACTCTTGTTCATAGGACCAGAAACTGCATGTGATTCAACTCCATTTAGGACTAGGAAACAAACGCTAGCTCGCCTTACAAGGAACACACTCTGCTTTTGAGAAAAGAGCACTCTTCTACTCTACTGTGTTTCCTATAGGGCCAGAACAGTGAGCTTGCTCAGAACATAAGAACTGTGCTTCCTACACACAAGGGCCATATCTCGTTCAACTCTGCTTAGGAAACTGACAAGAACAGTAGCTCCTCTTCAGTCCGATACACTGTACTTACTGGGAACAGACGCGAGTGCTGTTTGCACTGTATATGGCAATGGGAGCACAATAGTGACTTTCCTTACCAGAAAACAACTCTTGCTCGTAGGACCAGAAACTGCATGTGATTCAACTCCATTTAGGACTGGGAAACAAACTCTAGCTCGCTTTACAAGAAACACACTCTGCTTTTGAGAAAAGAGCACTCTTCTACTCTACTGTGTTTCCTTTGGGGTCCGAACAGTGAGCTTGCTCAGAACAAAAGAACTGTGCTTCCTACACACACGGCCATATCCAGTTCAATTCTGCTTAGGAACCTGACAAGAACAGTAGATCCTATTCAGTCCAATACACTGTACTTGCTGGGAACAGACGCCAGTGCTATTTGTCCTGTGTATGTCAATGGCAGCACAATAGTGACTATTCTTACCATAAAACAACTCTTGCTCATAGGACAAAAAACTGCATGTGATTCCACTCCATTTAGGACTGGGAAACAAACGCTAGCTTGCCTTACAAGAAACACAATCTGCTTTTGAGAAAAGAGCACTCTTCTACTCTACTGTGTTTCTTATGGGGTCCGAAGGCTGAGTTTGCTGAGAACAAA
Organism: Peromyscus eremicus; assembly: GCF_949786415.1. Lineage (NCBI taxonomy): Eukaryota > Metazoa > Chordata > Mammalia > Rodentia > Cricetidae > Peromyscus > Peromyscus eremicus. Next base: position 221,767 of record NW_026734721.1, on the reverse strand, counting down.
AGAACTGTGCTTCCTATACACACGGCCATATCTAGTTCAATTCTGCTTAGGAACCTGACAAGAACAGTAGATCCTCTTCAGTCCAATACACTGTACTTGCTGGGAACAGACGCCAGTGCTATTTGTCCTGTGTATGGCAATGGCAGTGCAATAGTGACTCTTCTTATGTAAAACAACTCTTGCTCGTAGGACCAGAAACTGCATGGGATTGAACTCCATTTAGGACTGGGAAACAAAGGCTAGCTCCCCTTACTAGAAACACACTCTTCTTTAGAGAAAAGAGCACTCTACTACTCTACTGTGTTTCCTATAGGGCCAGAACAGTGAGCTTGCTCAGAACAAAAGAACTGTGCTTCCTACACACACCGGCCATATCTAGTTCAACTCTGCTTAGGAAACTGACAAGAACAGTAGCTCCTATTCAGTACAATACACTGTACTTGAGGGAACAGACGCGAGTGCTATTTGCACTGTGTATGGCATTTGGAGCGCAATAGTGACTCTTCTTACCAGAAGACAACTCTTGCTCGTAGGACCAAAAACTGCCTGTTACTCAACTCTTTTAGGACTGGAAAACAAACGCGAGCTCGCCTTACAAGAAACACACTCTGCTTTAGAGAAAAGAGCACTCTTCTATTCTATTGTGTTTCCTATGGGGCCTGAACAGTTAGCTTGCTCAGAACAAAAGAACTGTGCTTCCTACACACACGGCCATATCTAGTTCAATTCTGCTTAGGAACCTGACAAGAACAGTAGATCCTCTTCATTCCAATACACTGTACTTACTAGGAACAGACGCCAGTGCTATTTTCACTGTGTACGGCAATTGGAGCACAATAGTGACTCGTCTTACCAGAAAACAACTCTTGCTCATAGGACAAAAAACTGCATGTGACTCAACTCAACTTAGGACTGGGAAACAAACTCTATCTTGCTTTACAAGAAACACACTCTGCTTTTGAGAAAAGAGCACTCTTCTACTCTACTGTGTTTCCTATAGGGCCAGAACAGTGAGCTTTCTCAGAAAAAAAGAACTGTGCTTCCTACACACACGGGCCACATCTAGTTCAACTCTGCTTAGGAAACTGACAAGAACAGTAGCTCCTCTTCAGTCCGATACACTGTACTTGCCTGGAACAGACGCAAGTGCTATTTGTACTGTGTATGGCAATGGGAGTGCAATAGTGACTTTCCTTACCAGAAAACAACTCTTGTTCGTAGGACCAGAAACTGCATGTGATTCAACTCCATTTAGGACTAGGAAACAAACGCTAGCTCGCCTTACAAGAAACACACTCTGCTTTAGAGAAAAGAGCACTCATCTACTCTACTTTGTTTCCTATATGTCCAGAACAGTGAGCTTGTTCAGAACATAAGAACTGTGCTTCCTACACACACGGGCCATATCTAGTTCAACTCTGCTTAGGAAACTGACAAGAACAGTAGCTCCTCTTCAGTCCGATACACTGTACTTGCTGGGAACAGACGCGAGTGCTGTTAAACTGTGTATGGCAATGGGAGTGCAATAGTGACTTTCCTTGCCAGAAAACAACTCTTGCTCGTAGGACCAGAAACTGCATGTGATTCAACTCCATTTAGGACTGGGAAACAAACTCTAGCTTGCTTTACAAGAAACACACTCTGCTTTTGAGAAAAGAGCACTCTTCTACTCTAGTGTGTTTCCTTTGGGTTCCGAACAGTGAGCTTGCTCAGAACAAAAGAACTGTGCTTCCTACACACACGGCCATATCTAGTTCAATTCTGCTTAGGAACCTGAAAAGAACAGTAGATCCTCTTCAGTCCAATACACTGTACTTGCTGGGAACAGACGCCAGTGCTATTTGTCCTGTGTATGGCAATGGCAGTGCAATAGTGACTCTTCTTACGTAAAACAACTCTTGCTCATAGGACAAAAACTGCATGTGATTCCACTCCATTTAGGACTGGGAAACAAACGCTAGCTTGCCTTACAAGAAACACACTCTGCTTTAGAGAAAAGACCTCTCTTCTACTCTACTGTGTTTCCTATGGGGTCCAAAGAGTGAACTTGCTCAGAACAAAAGAACTGTGCTTCCTACACACACGGGCCATATCTAGTTCAACTCTGCTTAGGAAACTGACAAGAACAGTAGCTCCTGTTCAGTCCAATACACTGTACTTGCTGGGAACAGACGTGAGTGCTATTTGCACTGTGTATGTCAATGGGAGCGCAATAGTGACTTTCCTTACCAGAAAACAACTCTTGCTCGTAGGAGCAGAAACTGCATGTGATTCAACACCATTTAGGACTGGGAAACAAATGCTAGCTCGCTTTACATGAAACACACTCTGCTTTTGAGAAAAGAGCACTCTTCTACTCTACTGTGTTTTCTATGGGGTCCGAACAGTGAGCTTGCTCAGAAAAAAAGAACTGTGCTTCCTACACTCACGGGCCATATCTAGTTCAACTCTGCTTAGGAAACTGAGAAGACCAGTAGTTCCTCTTCCGTCCAATACACTGTACTTGCTGGGAACAGACGGGAGGGCTATTTGCACTGTGTATGGCAATGGGAGTGCAATAGTGACTTTCCTTACCAGAAGACAACTCTTGGTCGTAGTACCAGAAACTGCATGGGATTCAACTCCATTTAGGACTGGGAAACAAACGCTAGCTCTCCTTACAAGAAACATACTCTGCTTTAGAGAAAAGAGCACTCTTCTACTCTACTGTGTTTCCGATGGGGTCCAAACAGTGAGCTTGCTCAGAAGAAAAGAACTGTGCTTCCTACACAAACGGACCATATCTAGTTCAACTCTGCTTAGGAAACTGACAAGAACAGTAGCACCTATTCCGTCCAATACAGTGTATTTGCTGGGAAAAGACGCCAGTACTATTTGCCCTGTGTATGGCAATGGGAACGCAATAGTGACTTTCCTTACCAGAAAACAACTCTTGTTCGTAGGACCAGAAACTGCATGTGATTCAACTCCATTTAGGACTAGGAAACAAACGCTAGCTCGCCTTACAAGAAACACACTCTACTTTAGAGAAAAGAGCACTCTTCTACTCTACTGTGTTTCCTATAGGGCCAGAACAGTGAGCTTGCTCAGAACAAAAGAACTGTGCTTCCTACACACACGGGCCATATCTAGTTCAACTCTGCTTAGGAAACTGACAAGAACAGTAGATCCTCTTCAGTCCAATACACTGTACTTGCTGGGAACTGACGCGAGTGCTATTTGCACAGTGTATGGCAATTGGAGCACAATAGTGACTCGTCTTACCAGAAAACAACTCTTGCTCGTAGGACAAAAAACTGCATGTGACTCAACTCCATTTAGGACTGGGAAACAAACTCTAGCTCGCCTTACAAGAAACACACTCTGCTTTTGAGAAAAGAGCACTCTTCTACTCTACAGTGTTCCCTATGGGGTACAAACACTGAGCTTGCTCAGAACAAAAGAACTGTGCTTCCTACACACACGGACCATATGTAGTTCAACTCTGCTTAGGAAAATGACAAGAAGAGTAGCTCTTCTTCAGTCCAATACACTGTACTTGCTGGAAACAGACGCGAGTGCTATTTGCACTGTGTATGGCAATGAGAGCGCAATAGTGACTTTCCTTACCAGAAAACAACTCTTGCTCCTAGGACCAGAAACTGCATGTGATTCAACTCCATTTAGGACTGGGAAACAAATGCTAGCTCGCCTTCATGAAACACACTCTGCTTTTGAGAAAAGAGCACTCTTCTACTCTACTGTGTTTCCAATGGGGTCCGAACAGTGAGCTTGCTCAGAACAAAAGAACTGTGCTTCCTACACACACGGCCATATCTAGTTCAATTCTGATTAGGAACCTGACAAGAACAGTAGATCCTCTTCAGTCCAATACACAGTACTTGCTGGGAACAGACGTCAGTGCTATTTGTCCTGTGTATTGCAATGGCAGCACAATAGTGACTATTCTTACCATAAAACAACTCTTGCTCATAGGACCAGAAACTGCATGTGATTCAACTCCATTTAGGACTGGGAAAGAAACGCTAGCTCGCCTTACAAGAAACACACTCTGCTTTAGAGAAAAGAGCACTCTTCTACTCTACTGTGTTTCCTATAGGGCCAGAACAGTGAGCTTGCTCAGAACAAAAGAACTGTGCTTCCTACACACACGGGCCATATCTAGTTCAAATCTGCTTTGGAAACTGACAAGAGCAGTAGCTCCTCTTCAGTCCAATACACTGTACTTGCTGGGAACAGACGCGAGTGCTATTTGCGCTGTGTATGGCAATGGGAGCGCAATAGTGACTTTCCTTACCAGAAAACAACTCTTGCTCGTAGGACCAGAAACTCTATGTGATTCAACTCCATTTAGGACTGGGAAACAAATGCTAGTTCGACTTACAAGAAACACAATCTGCTTTAGAGAAAAGAGCACTCTTCTACTCTACTGTGTTTCTGATGGGGTCCGAACAGTGAGCTTGCTCAGAACAAAAGAACTGTGCTTCCTACACACACGGCCATATCTAGTCTAATTTTGCTTATAAACCTGACAAGAACAGTAGATCCTCTTCAGTCCAATACAGTGTACTGCTGGGAACAGACAACAGTGCTATTTTTCCTGTGTATGGCAATGGCAGCGCAATAGTGTCTCTTCTTACCAGAAAAAAACTCTTGCTCATAGGAGCAGAAACTGCATGTGATTCAACTCCATTTAGGACTGGGAAACAAACGCTAGCTCGCCTTACAAGAAACACACTCTGCTTTTGAGAAAAGAGCACCGTTCTACTCTACTGTGTTTCCTATAGGGCCAGAACAGTGAGCTTGCTGAGAACAAAAGAACTGTGCTTCCTACACACACGGACCATATCTATTTCAACTATGCTTTGGAAACTGAAAAGAACAGTAGCTCCTATTCAGTCCAGTGCACTGTACTTGCTGGGAACAGACGCGAGTGCTATTTGCACTGTGTATGGCAATGGGAGCACAATAGTGACTTTCCTTACCAGAAAACAACTCTTGTTCATAGGACCAGAAACTGCATGTGATTCAACTCCATTTAGGACTAGGAAACAAACGCTTGCTCGCCTTACAAGGAACACACTCTGCTTTTGAGAAAAGAGCACTCTTCTACTCTACTGTGTTTCCTATAGGGCCAGAACAGTGAGCTTGCTCAGAACATAAGAACTGTGCTTCCTACACACAAGGGCCATATCTCGTTCAACTCTGCTTAGGAAACTGACAAGAACAGTAGCTCCTCTTCAGTCCGATACACTGTACTTACTGGGAACAGACGCGAGTGCTGTTTGCACTGTATATGGCAATGGGAGCACAATAGTGACTTTCCTTACCAGAAAACAACTCTTGCTCGTAGGACCAGAAACTGCATGTGATTCAACTCCATTTAGGACTGGGAAACAAACTCTAGCTCGCTTTACAAGAAACACACTCTGCTTTTGAGAAAAGAGCACTCTTCTACTCTACTGTGTTTCCTTTGGGGTCCGAACAGTGAGCTTGCTCAGAACAAAAGAACTGTGCTTCCTACACACACGGCCATATCCAGTTCAATTCTGCTTAGGAACCTGACAAGAACAGTAGATCCTATTCAGTCCAATACACTGTACTTGCTGGGAACAGACGCCAGTGCTATTTGTCCTGTGTATGTCAATGGCAGCACAATAGTGACTATTCTTACCATAAAACAACTCTTGCTCATAGGACAAAAAACTGCATGTGATTCCACTCCATTTAGGACTGGGAAACAAACGCTAGCTTGCCTTACAAGAAACACAATCTGCTTTTGAGAAAAGAGCACTCTTCTACTCTACTGTGTTTCTTATGGGGTCCGAAGGCTGAGTTTGCTGAGAACAAAAGAACTGTGCTTCCTATACACACGGCCATATCTAGTTCAATTCTGCTTAGGAACCTGACAAGAACAGTAGATCCTCTTCAGTCCAATACACTGTACTTGCTGGGAACAGACGCCAGTGCTATTTGTCCTGTGTATGGCAATGGCAGTGCAATAGTGACTCTTCTTATGTAAAACAACTCTTGCTCGTAGGACCAGAAACTGCATGGGATTGAACTCCATTTAGGACTGGGAAACAAAGGCTAGCTCCCCTTACTAGAAACACACTCTTCTTTAGAGAAAAGAGCACTCTACTACTCTACTGTGTTTCCTATAGGGCCAGAACAGTGAGCTTGCTCAGAACAAAAGAACTGTGCTTCCTACACACACCGGCCATATCTAGTTCAACTCTGCTTAGGAAACTGACAAGAACAGTAGCTCCTATTCAGTCCAATACACTGTACTTGAGGGAACAGACGCGAGTGCTATTTGCACTGTGTATGGCATTTGGAGCGCAATAGTGACTCTTCTTACCAGAAGACAACTCTTGCTTGTAGGACCAAAAACTGCCTGTTACTCAACTCTTTTAGGACTGGGAAACAAACGCGAGCTCGCCTTACAAGAAACACACTCTGCTTTAGAGAAAAGAGCACTCTTCTATTCTATTGTGTTTCCTATGGGGCCTGAACAGTTAGCTTGCTCAGAACAAAAGAACTGTGCTTCCTACACACACGGCCATATCTAGTTCAATTCTGCTTAGGAACCTGACAAGAACAGTAGATCCTCTTCATTCCAATACACTGTACTTGCTAGGAACAGACGCCAGTGCTATTTTCACTGTGTACGGCAATTGGAGCACAATAGTGACTCGTCTTACCAGAAAACAACTCTTGCTCATAGGACAAAAAACTGCATGTGACTCAACTCAACTTAGGACTGGGAAACAAACTCTATCTTGCTTTACAAGAAACACACTCTGCTTTTGAGAAAAGAGCACTCTTCTACTCTACTGTGTTTCCTATAGGGCCAGAACAGTGAGCTTTCTCAGAAAAAAAGAACTGTGCTTCCTACACACACGGGCCACATCTAGTTCAACTCTGCTTAGGAAACTGACAAGAACAGTAGCTCCTCTTCAGTCCGATACACTGTACTTGCCTGGAACAGACGCAAGTGCTATTTGTACTGTGTATGGCAATGGGAGTGCAATAGTGACTTTCCTTACCAGAAAACAACTCTTGTTCGTAGGACCAGAAACTGCATGTGATTCAACTCCATTTAGGACTAGGAAACAAACGCTAGCTCGCCTTACAAGAAACACACTCTGCTTTAGAGAAAAGAGCACTCATCTACTCTACTTTGTTTCCTATATGTCCAGAACAGTGAGCTTGTTCAGAACATAAGAACTGTGCTTCCTACACACACGGGCCATATCTAGTTCAACTCTGCTTAGGAAACTGACAAGAACAGTAGCTCCTCTTCAGTCCGATACACTGTACTTGCTGGGAACAGACGCGAGTGCTGTTAAACTGTGTATGGCAATGGGAGTGCAATAGTGACTTTCCTTACCAGAAAACAACTCTTGCTCGTAGGACCAGAAACTGCATGTGATTCAACTCCATTTAGGACTGGGAAACAAACTCTAGCTTGCTTTACAAGAAACACACTCTGCTTTTGAGAAAAGAGCACTCTTCTACTCTAGTGTGTTTCCTTTGGGTTCCGAACAGTGAGCTTGCTCAGAACAAAAGAACTGTGCTTCCTACACACACGGCCATATCTAGTTCAATTCTGCTTAGGAACCTGAAAAGAACAGTAGATCCTCTTCAGTCCAATACACTGTACTTGCTGGGAACAGACACCAGTGCTATTTGTCCTGTGTATGGCAATGGCAGTGCAATAGTGACTCTTCTTACGTAAAACAACTCTTGCTCATAGGACAAAAACTGCATGTGATTCCACTCCATTTAGGACTGGGAAACAAACGCTAGCTTGCCTTACAAGAAACACACTCTGCTTTAGAGAAAAGACCTCTCTTCTACTCTACTGTGTTTCCTATGGGGTCCAAAGAGTGAACTTGCTCAGAACAAAAGAACTGTGCTTCCTACACACACGGGCCATATCTAGTTCAACTCTGCTTAGGAAACTGACAAGAACAGTAGCTCCTGTTCAGTCCAATACACTGTACTTGCTGGGAACAGACGTGAGTGCTATTTGCACTGTGTATGTCAATGGGAGCGCAATAGTGACTTTCCTTACCAGAAAACAACTCTTGCTCGTAGGAGCAGAAACTGCATGTGATTCAACACCATTTAGGACTGGGAAACAAATGCTAGCTCGCTTTACATGAAACACACTCTGCTTTTGAGAAAAGAGCACTCTTCTACTCTACTGTGTTTTCTATGGGGTCCGAACAGTGAGCTTGCTCAGAAAAAAAGAACTGTGCTTCCTACACTCACGGGCCATATCTAGTTCAACTCTGCTTAGGAAACTGAGAAGACCAGTAGTTCCTCTTCCGTCCAATACACTGTACTTGCTGGGAACAGACGGGAGGGCTATTTGCACTGTGTATGGCAATGGGAGTGCAATAGTGACTTTCCTTACCAGAAGACAACTCTTGGTCGTAGTACCAGAAACTGCATGGGATTCAACTCCATTTAGGACTGGGAAACAAACGCTAGCTCTCCTTACAAGAAACATACTCTGCTTTAGAGAAAAGAGCACTCTTCTACTCTACTGTGTTTCCGATGGGGTCCAAACAGTGAGCTTGCTCAGAAGAAAAGAACTGTGCTTCCTACACAAACGGACCATATCTAGTTCAACTCTGCTTAGGAAACTGACAAGAACAGTAGCACCTATTCCGTCCAATACAGTGTATTTGCTGGGAAAAGACGCCAGTACTATTTGCCCTGTGTATGGCAATGGGAACGCAATAGTGACTTTCCTTACCAGAAAACAACTCTTGTTCGTAGGACCAGAAACTGCATGTGATTCAACTCCATTTAGGACTAGGAAACAAACGCTAGCTCGCCTTACAAGAAACACACTCTACTTTAGAGAAAAGAGCACTCTTCTACTCTACTGTGTTTCCTATAGGGCCAGAACAGTGAGCTTGCTCAGAACAAAAGAACTGTGCTTCCTACACACACGGGCCATATCTAGTTCAACTCTGCTTAGGAAACTGACAAGAACAGTAGATCCTCTTCAGTCCAATACACTGTACTTGCTGGGAACAGACGCGAGTGCTATTTGCACAGTGTATGGCAATTGGAGCACAATAGTGACTCGTCTTACCAGAAAACAACTCTTGCTCGTAGGACAAAAAACTGCATGTGACTCAACTCCATTTAGGACTGGGAAACAAACTCTAGCTCGCCTTACAAGAAACACACTCTGCTTTTGAGAAAAGAGCACTCTTCTACTCTACAGTGTTCCCTATGGGGTACAAACACTGAGCTTGCTCAGAACAAAAGAACTGTGCTTCCTACACACACGGACCATATGTAGTTCAACTCTGCTTAGGAAAATGACAAGAAGAGTAGCTCTTCTTCAGTCCAATACACTGTACTTGCTGGAAACAGACGCGAGTGCTATTTGCACTGTGTATGGCAATGAGAGCGCAATAGTGACTTTCCTTACCAGAAAACAACTCTTGCTCGTAGGACCACAAACTGCATGTGATTCAACGCCATTTAGGACTGGGAAACAAATGGTAGCTCGCCTTTCAAAAAACACACTCTGCTTTTGAGAAAAGAGCACTCATCTACTCTACAGTGTTTCCTATGGGGTCCAAACAGTGAGCTTGCTCAGAACAAAGGAACTCTGCTTCCTACAGACATGGACCATATCTAGTTCAACTCTGCTTAGGAAACTGACAATAACAGTAGATCCTCTTCAGTCCAATACACTGTACTTGCTGGGAACAGACGCCAGTGCTATTTGCACTGTGTATGACAATTGAAGCACAATAGTGACTCGTCTTACCAGAAAACAAATCTTGCTCGTAGGACAAAAAATTGCATGTGACTCAACTCCATTTACGACTGGGAAACAAACTCTAGCTCGCCTTACAAGAAACACACTCTGCTTTTGAGAAAAGAGCTATCTTCTACTCTTCTGTGTTTCCTATAGGGCCAGAACAGTGAGCTTGCTCAGAACAAGAACTGTGCTTCCTACACACACGGGCCATATCTAGTTCAACTCTGCTTAGGAAACTGACAAGAACAGTAGCTCCTCTTCAGTCCAATACACTGTACTTTCTGGGAACAGACGCGAGTACTATTTCCACTGTGTATGGCAATGGGAGCGCAATAGTGATTTCCTAACCATAAAACAACTCTTGCTCCTAGGACCAGAAACTGCATGTGATTCAACTCCATTTAGGACTGGGAAACAAATGCTAGCTCGCCTTCATGAAACACACTCTGCTTTTGAGAAAAGAGCACTCTTCTACTCTACTGTGTTTCCAATGGGGTCCGAACAGTGAGCTTGCTCAGAACAAAAGAACTGTGCTTCCTACACACACGGCCATATCTAGTTCAATTCTGATTAGGAACCTGACAAGAACAGTAGATCCTCTTCAGTCCAATACACAGTACTTGCTGGGAACAGACGTCAGTGCTATTTGTCCTGTGTATTGCAATGGCAGCACAATAGTGACTATTCTTACCATAAAACAACTCTTGCTCATAGGACCAGAAACTGCATGTGATTCAACTCCATTTAGGACTGGGAAAGAAACGCTAGCTCGCCTTACAAGAAACACACTCTGCTTTAGAGAAAAGAGCACTCTTCTACTCTACTGTGTTTCCTATAGGGCCAGAACAGTGAGCTTGCTCAGAACAAAAGAACTGTGCTTCCTACACACACGGGCCATATCTAGTTCAAATCTGCTTTGGAAACTGACAAGAGCAGTAGCTCCTCTTCAGTCCAATACACTGTACTTGCTGGGAACAGACGCGAGTGCTATTTGCGCTGTGTATGGCAATGGGAGCGCAATAGTGACTTTCCTTACCAGAAAACAACTCTTGCTCGTAGGACCAGAAACTCTATGTGATTCAACTCCATTTAGGACTGGGAAACAAATGCTAGCTCGACTTACAAGAAACACAATCTGCTTTAGAGAAAAGAGCACTCTTCTACTCTACTGTGTTTCTGATGGGGTCCGAACAGTGAGCTTGCTCAGAACAAAAGAACTGTGCTTCCTACACACACGGCCATATCTAGTCTAATTTTGCTTATAAACCTGACAAGAACAGTAGATCCTCTTCAGTCCAATACAGTGTACTGCTGGGAACAGACAACAGTGCTATTTTTCCTGTGTATGGCAATGGCAGCGCAATAGTGTCTCTTCTTACCAGAAAAAAACTCTTGCTCATAGGAGCAGAAACTGCATGTGATTCAACTCCATTTAGGACTGGGAAACAAACGCTAGCTCGCCTTACAAGAAACACACTCTGCTTTTGAGAAAAGAGCACCGTTCTACTCTACTGTGTTTCCTATAGGGCCAGAACAGTGAGCTTGCTGAGAACAAAAGAACTGTGCTTCCTACACACACGGACCATATCTATTTCAACTATGCTTTGGAAACTGAAAAGAACAGTAGCTCCTATTCAGTCCAGTGCACTGTACTTGCTGGGAACGGACGCGAGTGCTATTTGCACTGTGTATGTCAATTGGAGCACAATAGTGACTCTCCTTTCCAGAAAACAACTCTTGCTCGTAGGACCAAAAACTGCATGTGACTCAACTCAATTTAGGACTTGGAAACAAACGCTAGCTCGCCTTACAAGAAACACACTCTGCTTTAGAGAAAAGAGCACTCTTCTACTCTACTGTGTTTCCTATAGGGCCAGAACAGTGAGCTTGATCAGAACAAAAGAACTGTGCTTCCTACACACACGGCCATACCTAGTTCAATTCTGCTTAGGAACCTGACAAGAACAGTAGATCCTCTTCAGTCCAATACACTGTACATGCTGGGAACAGACGCGAGTGCTATTTGCCCTGTGTATGACAATTAGAGTACAATAGTGACTCTTCTTACAAGAAAACAATTCTTGCTCGTAGGACCAGAGACTGCATGTGATTCAACTCCATTTAGGACTAGGAAACAAACACTAGCTCGCCTTACAAGAATCACCCTCTGATTTAGAGAAAAAAGCACTCTTCTACTCTACTGTGTTTCCTAAGAGGTCTGAACAGTGAACTTGCTCAGAACAAAAGAACTGTGCTTCCTACACACGGCCATACATAGTTCAATTCTGCTTACGAACCTGACAAGAACAGTAGATCCTCTTCAGTCCAATACACTGTACATGCTGGGAACAGACAACAATGCTATTTGTCCTGTGTATGGCAATGGCAGCGCAATAGTGACTCTTCTTACCAGAAAACAACTCTTGCTCGTAGGACCAGAAACTGCATGTGATTCAACTCCATTTAGGACTGGGAAACAAACGCTAGCTCGCCTTACAATAAACACACTCTGCTTTTGAGAAAAGAGCAATCTTCTACTCTACTGTGTTTCCTTGGTGTCCAAACAGTGAACTTGCTCAGAACAAAACAACTGTGCTTCCTACACACACGGACCATATCTAGTAAAACTCTGCTTAGGAACCTGACAAGAACAGTAGCTCCTCTTCAGTCCAATACACTGTACTTGCTGGGAACAGACGCGAGTGCTATTTGCACTGTGTATGGCAATTGGAGCACAATAGTGACTCGTCTTACCAGAAAACAACTCTTGCTCGTAGGACAAAAAACTGCATGTAATTCAAATCCATTGAGGACTGAGAAACAAACGCTAGCTCGCGTTACAAGAAACACACTCTGCTTTAGAGAAAAGAGCACTCTTCTACTTTACTGTGTTTCCTATAGGGCAAGAACAGTGAGCTTGCTCAGAACAAAAGAACTGTGCTTCCTACACACACGGACCATATCTAGTTCAACTCTGCTTAGGAAACTGACAAGAACAGTAGCTCCTCTTCAGTCCAATACACTGTACTTCCTGGGAACAGACGCGAGTACTATTTGCACTGTGTATGGCAATGGGAGCACAATAGTGACTTTTCTTACCAGAAAACAACTCTTGCTTGTAGGACCAGAAACTGCATGTGATTCAAATCCATTTACGACTGGGAAACAAACGCTAGCTCGCCTTACAAGAAAGACACTCTGCTTTAGAGAAAAGAGCACTCTTCTACTCTACTGTGTTTCCTATAGGGCTAGAACAGTGAGCTTGCTCAGAACAAAAGAACTGTGCTTCCTACACACACGGGCCATATCAAGTTCAACTCTGCTTAGGAAACTGACAAGAACAGTAGCTCCTCGTAGTCCAATACACTGTACTTGCTGGGAACAGACGCGAGTGCTATTTGCACTGTGTATGACAATGGGAGCGCAATAGTGACTTTCCTTACCAGAAAACAACTCTTGCTCGTAGGACCAGAAACTGTATGTCATTCAACTCCATTTAGGACTGGGAAACAAATGCTAGCTCGCCTTACAAGAAACACAATCTGCTTTAGAGAAAAGAGCACTCTTCTACTCTACTGTGTTTCCTATGGGGTCCGAACAGTGAGATTGCTCAGAACAAAAAAACTGTGCTTCCTACACACACGGCCATATCTAGTTCAATTCTGCTTATAAACCTGACAAGAACAGTAGATCCTCTTCAGTCCAATACACTGTACTTGCTGGGAACAGACGCCAGTGCTATTTGTCCTGTGTATGGCAATGGCAGCGCAATACTGACTCTTCTTACCAGAAAACAACTCTTGCTCTTAGGACCAGAAACTGCATGTGATTCAACTCCATTTACGACTGGGAAACAAATGCTAGCTCGCCTTACATGAAACACACTCTGCTTTTGAAAAAAGAGCACTCTTCTACTCTACTGTGTTTCCTATGTGGTCCAAACAATGAGCTTGCTCAGAACAGAAGAACTGTGCTTCCTACACACACGGGCCATATCTCGTTCAACTCTGCTTAGGAAACTAGACAAGAACAGTAGCTCCTCTTCAGTCCGATACACTGTACTTGCTGGGAACAGACGCGGGTGCTATTTGCACTGTGTATGGCAATGGGAGCACAATCGTGACTTCCTTACCAGAAAACAACTCTTGCTCGTAGGACCAGAAACTGCATGTGATTCAACTCCATTTAGGACTGGGAAACAAACGCTAGCTTGCCTGACAAGAAACACACTCTGCTTTTTTGAAAAGAGCACTGTTCTACTCTACTGTGTTTCCTACAAGGCCAGAACAGTGAGCTTGCTGAGATCAAAAAAACTGTGCTTCCTACACACACGGACCACATCTAGTTCAACTATGCTTTGGAAACTGACAAGAAGAGTAGCTCCTATTCAGTCCAATACACTGTTCTTGCTGGGAACAGACGCGCGTGCTATTTGCACTGTGTATGGCAATTGGAGCACAGTAGTGACTCTTCTTACCAGAAAACAACTCTTGCTAGTAGGACCAGAAACTGCATGTGATTCAACTCCATTTAGGACTGGGAAACAAACGCTAGCTCGCCTTACAAGAAACACACTCTGCTTTTGAGAAAAGAGCAGTCTTCTACTCTACTGTGTTTCCTATAGGGGCAGAACAGTGAGCTTACTCAGAACAAAAGAACTGTGCCTCCTACACACACGGCCATACCTAGTTCAATTCTGCTTCAGAACCTGACAAGAACAGTAGATCCTCTTCAGTCCAATACACTGTACATGCTGGGAACAGACGCGAGTGCTATTTGCCCTGTGTATGACAATGGGAGCACAATAGTGACTCCTCTTACCAGAAAACAACTCTTGCTCGTAGGAACAGAAACTGCATGTGATTCAACTCCATTTAGGACTGGGAAACAAACACTAGCTCGCCTTACAAGAAACACACTCTGATTTAGAGAAAAAAGCACTCTTCTACTCTACTGTGTTTCCTAAGAGGTCCAAACCGTGAACTTGCTCAGAACAAAAGAACTGTGCTTCCTACACACACGGGCCATATCTAGTTCAACTCTGCTTAGGAACCTGACAAGAACAGTAGATCCTCTTCACTCGAATACACTGTACTTGCTGGGAACAGACTCCAGGGCTCTTTGTCCTGTGTATGGCAATGGCAGCGCAATATTGACTCTTTTACCAGAAAACAACTCTTGCTCGTAGGACCAGAAACTGCATGTGATTCAACTCCATTTAGGATTGGGAAACAAACGCTAGATCTTCTTATAAGAAACACACTCTGCTTTTGAGAAAAGAGCACTCTTCTACTCTACTGTGTTTCCTATGGGGTCCAAACAGTGAGCTTGCTCAGAACAAAAGAACTGTGCTTCCTACACACACCGACCATATCTAGTTCAACTCTGCTTAGGAAACTGACAAGAACAGTAGCTCCTCTTCAGTCCAATACACTGTACTTGCTGGGAACAGACGCCAGTGCTATTTGCACTGTGTATGGCAATGGGAGCACAATAGTGACTTTTCTTACCAGAAAACAACTCTTGCTCATAGGACCGGAAACTGCCTGTGATTGTACTCCATTAAGGACTAGTTAACAAACGCTAGCTCGTATTACAAGAAACACACTCTGCTTTTGAGAAAAGAGCACTCTTCTACTCTACTGTGTTTCCTGTAGGGCCAGAACAGTGAGCTTGCTCAGAACAAAAGAACGGTGCTAACTACACACACGGCCATATCTAGTTCAATTCTGATTAGGAACCTGACAAGAACAGTAGATCCTCTTCAGTCCAATACACTGTACTTGCTGGGAACAGACGCCAGTGCTATTTGTCCTGTGTATGGCAATGGCAGCGCAATAGTGACTATTCTTACCATAAAACAACTCTTGCTCGTAGGACCAGAAACTGCATGTGATTCAACTCCATTTAGGACTGGGAAACAAACGCGAGCTCGCCTTACAAGAAACACACTCTGCTTTAGAAAAGAGCACTTTTCTAATCTACTGTGTATCCTGTAGGGCCAGAACAGTGAGCTTGCTCAGAACAAAAGAACTGTGCTTCCTACACACACGGGCCATATCTAGTTCAACTCTGCTTAGGAAACTGACAAGAAAAGTAGATCCTCTTCAGTCCAATACACTGTACTTCCTGGGAAAAGACGCCAGTGCTATTTGTCCTGTGTATGGCACTGGCAGCGCAATAGTGACTCCTCTTACCAGAAAACAACTCTTGTTTGTAGGAACAGAAACTGCATGTGATTCAACTCCATTTAGGACTGGGAAACAAAAACTAACTCGCCTTACAAGAAACACACTCTGCTTTTGAGAAACGAGCACTCTTCTACTCCACTGTGTTTCCTATGGGGTCCAAACAGTGAGCTTGCTCAGAACAAAAATCTGTGCTTCCTACACACACGGACCATATCTAGTTCAACTCTGCTTAGGAACCTGACAAGAACAGTAGATCCTCTTCAGTCCAATACACTGTACATGCTGGGAACAGACGCCAGTGCTATTTGCCCTGTGTATGACAATGGGAGCACAATAGTGACTCTTCTTACCAGAAAACAACTCTTGCTCGTAGAGCCAGAGACTGCATGTGATTCAACTCCATTTAGGACTAGGAAACAAACACTAGCTCACCTTACAAGAAACACACTCTGATTTAGAGAAAAAAGCACTCTTCTAATCTTCTGTGTTTCCTAAGAGGTCTGAACAGTGAACTTGCTCAGAACAAAAGAACTGTGCTTCCTACACACACGGCCATACCTAGTTCAACTATGCTTAGGAAACTGACAAGAACAGTAGCTCCTGTTCAGTCCAATACACTGTACTTGCTGGGAACAGATGCAAGTGCTATTTGCACTGTGTAAGGCAATGGGAGCACAATAGTGACTCTTCTTACCAGAAAACAACTCTTGCTCCTAGGACTAAAAACTGCATGTGACTCAACTCCATTTAGGACTGGGAAACAAACGCGAGCTCGCCTTACAAGAAACACACTCTGCTTTAGAGAAAAGAGCACTCTTCTACTCTACTGTGTTTCCTATAGGGCCAGAACAGTGAGCTTGATCAGAACATAATAACTGTGCTTCCTACACACACGGGCCATATCTAGTTCAACTCTGCTTAGGAAACTGACAACATCAGTAGCTCCTATTCAGTCCAATACACTGTACTTGCTGGGAACAGACGCGAGTGCTATTTGCCCTGTGTATGACAATGGGAGCACAATAGTGACTCTTCTTACCAGAAAACAACTCTTGCTCATAGGACCAGAAACTGCGTGTGATTCAACTCCATTTAGGACTGGAAAACAAACGCTAGCTCGCCTTACAAGAAAGACACTCTGCTTTAGAGAAAAGAGCACTCTTCTACTCTACTGTTTTTCCTATGGGGTCCGAACAGTGAGCTTGCTCAGAACAAAAAAACTGTGCTTCCTACACACATGGCCATATCTAGTTCAATTCTGCTTATAAACCTGACAAGAACAGTAGATCCTCTTCAGTCCAATACACTGTACTTGCTGGGAACAGACGCCAGTGCTATTTGTCCTGTGTATGGCAATGGAAGCGCAATATTGACGCTTCTTACCAGAAAACAACTCTTGCTCGTAGGACCAGAAACTGCATGAGATTCAACTCCATTTACGACTGGGAAACAAATGCTAGCTCGCCTTACATGAAACACACTCTGCTTTTGAAAAAAGAGCACTCTTCTACTCTACTGTGTTTCCTATGTGGTCCAAACAGTGAGCTTGCTCAGAACAAAAGAACTGTGCTTCCTACACACACGGGCCATATCTCGTTCAACTCTGCTTAGGAAACTGACAAGAACAGTAGCTCCTCTTCAGTCCAATACACTGTACTTGCTGCGAACAGATGCATGTGCTATTTGCACTGTGTATGGCAATGGGAGCGCAATAGTGACTTTCCTTACCAGAAAACAACTCTTGCTCGTAGGACCAGAAACTGCATGTAATTCCACTCCATTTAGGACTGGGAAACAAACGCAAGCTCACCTTACAAGAAACACACTCTGCTTTAGAGAAAAGAGCACTCTTCTACTCTACTGTGTTTCCTGTGGGGTCCACACAGTGAGCTTGCTCAGAACAAAAGAACTGTGCTTCCTACACACACGGACCATATGTAGTTCAACTCTGCTTAGGAAACTGACAAGAACAGTATCTCCTATTCAGTCCAATACACTGTACTTGCTGGGAAAAGACGCCAGTGCTATTTGCCCTGTGTATAGCAATGGGAGCGCAATAGTGACTTTCCTTACTAGAAAACAACTCTTGTTCGTAGGACCAGAAACTGCATGTGATTCAAGTCCATTTAGGACTAGGAAACAAATGCTAGCTCGCCTTACAAGGAAAACACTCTGCTTTTGAGAAAAGAGCACTCTTCTACTCTACTGTGTTTCCTATAGGGCCAGAACAGTGAGCTTGCTCAGAACATAAGAACTGTGCTTCCTACACACAGGGGCCATATTTAGTTCAACTCTGCTTAGGAAACTGACAAGAACAGTAGCTCCTCTTCAGTCTAATACACTGTACTTGCTGGGAACAGACGCCAGTGCTATTTGTCCTGTGTATGGCATTTGGAGCGCAATAGTGACTCTTCTTACCAGAAAACAACTCTTGCTCATAGGACCAAAAACTGCCTGTGACTCAACTCCATTTAGGACTGGGAAACAAACGCGAGCTCGCCTTACGAGAAATACACTCTGCTTTAGAGAAAAGAGCACTCTTCTACTCTACTGTGTTTCCTATAGGTCCAGAAGAGTGAGCTTGCTCAGAATATAATAACTGAGCTTCCTACACATACGGGCCATATATAGTTCAACTCTGCTTAGGAACCTGACAAGAACAGTAGATCCTCTTCAGTCCAATACACTGTACTTGCTGGGAAAAGACGCGAGTGCTATTTGCACTGTGTATAGCACAGGGAGCACAATAGTGACTTTCCTTACCAGAATACAACTCTTGCTCGTAGGACCACAAACAGCATGTGATTCAACTCCATTTAGGACTGGGAAACAAACGCTAGCATGCCTTACAAAAAACACACTCTGCTTTTGAGAAAAGAGCACTCTTCTACTCTACTGTGTTTCCTATGGGGTCCGAACAGTGAGCTTGCTCAGAACAAAAGAACTGTGCTTCCTACACACACTGGCCATATCTATTTCAACTCTGCTTAGGAAACTGACAAGAACAGTAGATCCTATTCAGTCCAATACACTGTACTTGCTGGGAACAGACACCACTGCTATTTGCATTGTGTACGGCAATTGGAGCACAATTGTGACTCGTCTTACCAGAAAACAACTCTTGCTCATAGGACAAAAAACTGCATGTGACTCAACTCCACTTAGGTCTGGGAAACAAACTCTAGCTCGCTTTACAAGAAACACACTCTGCTTTTGAGAAAAGAGCACTCTTCTACTCTACTGTTTTTCCTATAGGGCCAGAACAGTGAGCTTGCTCAGAAAAAAGAAATGTGCTTCCTACACACACGGGCCATATCTAGTTCAACTATGCTTAGGAAACTGACAAGAACAGTAGCTCCTGTTCAGTCCAATACACTGTCCTTGCTGGGAACAGATGCAAGTGCTATTTGCACTGTGAAAGGCAATGGGAGCACAATAGTGACTCTTCTTACCAGAAAACAACTCTTGCTCCTAGGACGAAAAACTGCATGTGACTCAACTCCATTTAGGACTGGGAAACAAACGCGAGCTCGCCTTACAAGAAACACACTCTGCTTTAGAGAAAAGAGCACTCTTCTACTCTACTGTGTTTCCTATAGGGCCAGAACAGTGAGCTTGATCAGAACATAATAACTGTGCTTCCTACACACACGGGCCATATCTAGTTCAACTCTGCTTAGGAAACTGACAACATCAGTAGCTCCTATTCAGTCCAATACACTGTACTTGCTGGGAACAGACGCGAGTGCTATTTGCCCTGTGTATGACAATGGGAGCACAATAGTGACTCTTCTTACCAGAAAACAACTCTTGCTCGTATGACCAGAAACTGCGTGTGATTCAACTCCATTTAGGACTGGAAAACAAACGCTAGCTCGCCTTACAAGAAAGACACTCTGCTTTAGAGAAAAGAGCACTCTTCTACTCTACTGTTTTTCCTATGGGGTCCGAACAGTGAGCTTGATCAGAACAAAAAAACTGTGCTTCCTACACACATGGCCATATCTAGTTCAATTCTGCTTATAAACCTGACAAGAACAGTAGATCCTCTTCAGTCCAATACACTGTACTTGCTGGGAACAGACGCCAGTGCTATTTGTCCTGTGTATGGCAATGGAAGCGCAATATTGACGCTTCTTACCAGAAAACAACTCTTGCTCGTAGGACCAGAAACTGCATGTGATTCCACTCCATTTAGGACTGGGAAACAAACGCAAGCTCACCTTACAAGAAACACACTCTGCTTTAGAGAAAAGAGCACTCTTCTACTCTACTGTGTTTCCTGTGGGGTCCACACAGTGAGCTTGCTCAGAACAAAAGAACTGTGCTTCCTACACACAGGGGTCATATTTAGTTCAACTCTGCTTAGGAAACTGACAAGAACAGTAGCTCATCTTCAGTCTAATACACTGTACTTGCTGGAAACAGACGCCAGTGCTATTTGTCCTTTGTATGGCATTTGGAGCGCAATAGTGACTCTTCTTACCAGAATACAACTCTAGCTCGTAGGACCACAAACAGCATGTGATTCAACTCCATTTAGGACTGGGAAACAAACGCTAGCATGCCTTACAAAAAACACACTCTGCTTTTGAGAAAAGAGCACTCTTCTACTCTACTGTGTTTCCTATGGGGTCCGAACAGTGAGCTTGCTCAGAACAAAAGAACTGTGCTTCCTACACACACTGGCCATATCTATTTCAACTCTGCTTAGGAAACTGACAAGAACAGTAGATCCTATTCAGTCCAATACACTGTACTTGCTGGGAACAGACACCACTGCTATTGGCATTGTGTACGGCAATTGGAGCACAATTGTGACTCGTCTTACCAGAAAACAACTCTTGCTCATAGGACAAAAAACTGCATGTGACTCAACTCCACTTAGGTCTGGGAAACAAACTCTAGCTCGCTTTACAAGAAACACACTCTGCTTTTGAGAAAAGAGCACTCTTCTACTCTGCTGTTTTTCCTATAGGGCCAGAACAGTGAGCTTGCTCAGAAAAAAGAAATGTGCTTCCTACACACACTGGCCATATCTACTTCAACTATGCTTAGGAAACTGACAAGAACAGTAGCTCCTGTTCAGTCCAATACACTGTACTTGCTGGGAACAGATGCAAGTGCTATTTGCACTGTGTAAGGCAATGGGAGCAAAATAGTGACTCTTCTTACCAGAAAACAACTCTTGCTCCTAGGACGAAAAACTGCATGTGACTCAACTCCATTTAGGACTGGGAAACAAACGCGAGCTCGCCTTACAAGAAACACACTCTGCTTTAGAGAAAAGAGCACTCTTCTACTCTACTGTGTTTCCTATAGGGCCAGAACAGGGAGCTTGATCAGAACTTAATAACTGTGCTTCCTACACACACGGGCCATATCTAGTTCAACTCTGCTTAGGAAACTGACAAGAAAAGTAGATCCTATTCAGTCCGATACACTGTACTTGCTTGGAACAGACGCAAGTGCTATTTGCACTGTGTATGGCAATGGGAGCGCAATAGTGACTTTCCTTACCAGAAAACAACTCTTGTTCATAGTACCAGAAACTGCATGTGATTCAACTCCATTTAGGACTAGGAAACAAACGCTAGCTCGCTTTACAAGAAACACACTCTGCTTTAGAGAAAAGAGCACTCATCTACTCTACTGTGTTTCCTATAGGGCCAGAACAGTGAGCTTGCTCAGAACATAAGAACTGTGCTTCCTACACACACGGGCCATATCTAGTTCAACTCTGCTTAGGAAACTGACAAGAACAGTAGCTCTTCTTCAGTCCAATACACTGTACATGCTGGGAACAGACGCGAGTGCTATTTGCCCTGTGTATGACAATGGGAGCGCAATAGTGACTCTTCTTACCAGAAAACAACTCTTGCTCGTAGGACCAGAAACTGCATGTGATTCCACTCCATTTAGGACTGGGAAACAAACACTAGCTCGCCTTACAAGAAACACACTCTGATTTAGAGAAAAAAAGCAGTCTTCTACTCTACTGTGTTTCCTAAGAGGTCTAAACAGTGAAATTGCTCAGAACAAAAGAACTGTGCTTCCTACACACACGGCCATATCTAGTTCAATTCTGCTTAAGAAACTGACAAGAACAGTAGATCCTCTTCACTCCAATACACTGTATTTGCTGGGAACAGACGCCAGTGCTATTTGTCCTGTGTATGGCAATGGGAGCACAATAGTGACTTTCCTTACCACAAAACAACTCTTGCTCATAGGACCGGAAACTGCCTGTGATTGTACTCCATTAAGGACTAGTTAACAAACGCTAGCTCGCCTTACAAGAAACACACTCTGCTTTTGAGAAAAGAGCACTCTTCTACTCTACTGTGTTTCCTGTAGGGCCAGAACAGTGAGCTTGCTCAGAACAAAAGAACGGTGCTTCCTACACACACGGCCATATCTAGTTCAATTCTGATTAGGAACCTGAGAAGAAGAGTAGCTCCTCTTCATTCCAATACACTGTACTTGCTGGGAACAGACGGGAGCTCTATTTGCACTGTGTATGGCAATGGGAACACAATAGTGACTTTCCTTACCAGAAAACAACTCTTGCTCGTAGGACCAGAAACTGCTTGTGATTCAACTCCATTTAGGAAAGGGAAACAAACACTAGCTCGCCTTACAAGAAACACACTCTGCTTTTGAGAAAAAAGCACTCTTCTACTCTACTGTGTTTCCTATGGGGTCCGAACAGTGAGCTTGCTCAGAACAAAAAAACTGTGCTTCCTACACACACGGCCATATCTAGTTCAACTCTGCTTAGGAACCTGACAAGAACAGTAGATCCTCTTCAGACCAATACACTGTATTGGCTGCGAACAGACGCCAGTGCTATTTGTCCTGTCTAAGGCAATGGCAGTGCATTAGTGACTCTTCTTACCAGAAAACAACTCTTGACCGTAGTACCTGAAACTACATGGGATTCAACTCCATTTAAAACTGGGAAACAAACGCTAGTTCTCCTTACAAGAAACACACTCTGCTTTAGAGAAAAGAGCACTCTTCTACTCTACTGTGTTTCCTATGGTGTCCAAACTGTGAGCTTGCCCAGAACAAAAGAACTGTTCTTCCTACACACACGGACCATATCTAGTTCAACTCTGCTTAGGAAAATGACAAGAACAGTAGCTCCTCTTCAGTCCAATACACTGTACTTGCTGGGAACAGACGCATGTGCTATTTGCACTGTGTATGGCAATGGGAGCACAATAGTGACTTTCCTTACCAGAAAACAACTCTTGCTCGTAGGACCAGAAACTGCATGTAATTCCACTCCATTTAGGACTGGGAAACAAACGCAAGCTCGCCTTACAAGAAACACACTCTGCTTTAGAGAAAAGAGCACTCTTCTACTCTACTGTGTTTCCTATGGGGTCCACACAGTGAGCTTGCTCAGAACAAAAGAACTGTGCTTCCTACACACACGGACCATATCTAGTTCAACTCTGCTTAGGAAACTGACAAGAACAGTAGCTCCTAATCATTCCATTACACTGTACTTGCTGGGAAAAGACGCGAGTGCTATTTGCCTTGATAGGGCAATGGGGGCGCAATAGTGACTTTCCTTACCAGAAAACAACTCTTGTTCGTAGGACCAGAAACTGCATGTGATTCAACTCCATTTAGGACTGGGAAACAAACGCTAGCTCGCCTTTCAAGAAACATACTCTGCTTTAGAGAAAAAAGCACTCTTCTACTCTACTCTGTTTCCTATGGGGTCCGAACAGTGAGCTTGCTCAGAACAAAAGAACTGTGCTTCCTACACACACGGCCATATCTAGTTCAATTCTGCTTAGGAACCTGACAAGAACAGTAGATCCTCTTCAGTCCAATACACTGTACTTGCTGCGAACAGACGCCTGTGCTATTTGTCCTATGTATGTCAATGGCAGCGCAATAGTGACTATTCTTACCATAAAACAACTCTTGCTCGTAGGACAAAATACTGCATGTGATTCCACTCCATTTAGGACTGGGAAACAAACACTAGCTCGCCTTACAAGAAACACACTCTGCTTTAGAGAAAAGAGCACTCTTCTACTCTACTGTGTTTCCTATGGGGTCCAAACTGTGAGCTTGCCCAGAACAAAAGAACTGTTCTTCCTACACACACGGACCATATCTAGTTCAACTCTGCTTAGGAAAATGACAAGAACAGTAGCTCCTCTTCAGTCCAATACACTGTACTTGCTGCGAACAGACGCATGTGCTATTTGCACTGTGTATGGCAATGGGAGGGCAATAGTGACTTTCCTTACCAGAAAACAACTCTTGCTCGTAGGACCAGAAACTGCATGTGATTCCACTCCATTTAGGACTGGGAAACAAACACAAGCTCACCTTACAAGAAACACACTCTGCTTTAGAGAAAAGAACACTCTTCTACTCTACTGTGTTTCCTGTGGGGTCCACACAGTGAGCTTGCTCAGAACAAAAGAACTGTGCTTCCTACACACACGGACCATATGTAGTTCAACTCTGCTTAGGAAACTGACAAGAACAGTATCTCCTATTCAGTCCAATACAATGTACTTGCTGGGAAAAGACGCCAGTGCTATTTGCCCTGTGTATAGCAATGGGAGCGCAATAGTGACTTTCCTTACTAGAAAACAACTCTTGTTCGTAGGACCAGAAACTGCATGTGATTCAAGTCCATTTAGGACTAGGAAACAAACGCTAGCTCGCCTTACAAGGAAAACACTCTGCTTTTGAGAAAAGAGCACTCTTCTACTCTACTGTGTTTCCTATAGGGCCAGAACAGTGAGCTTGCTCAGAACATAAGAACTGTGCTTCCTACACACAGGGGCCATATTTAGTTCAACTCTGCTTAGGAAACTGACAAGAACAGTAGCTCCTGTTCAGTCTAATACACTGTACTTGCTGGGAACAGACGCCAGTGCTATTTGTCCTGTGTATGGCATTTGGAGCGCAATAGTGACTCTTCTTACCAGAAAACAACTCTTGCTCATAGGACCAAAAACTGCCTGTGACTCAACTCCATTTAGGACTGGGAAACAAACGCGAGCTCGCCTTACGAGAAATACACTCTGCTTTAGAGAAAAGAGCACTCTTCTACTCTACTGTGTTTCCTATAGGTCCAGAAGAGTGAGCTTGCTCAGAATATAATAACTGAGCTTCCTACACATACGGGCCATATCTAGTTCAACTCTGCTTAGGAACCTGACAAGAACAATAGATCCTCTTCAGTCCAATACACTGTACTTGCTGGGAAAAGACGCGAGTGCTATTTGCACTGTGTATAGCACAGGGAGCACAATAGTGACTTTCCTTACCAGAATACAACTCTTGCTCGTAGGACCACAAACAGCATGTGATTCAACTCCATTTAGGACTGGGAAACAAACGCTAGCATGCCTTACAAAAAACACACTCTGCTTTTGAGAAAAGAGCACTCTTCTACTCTACTGTGTTTCCTATGGGGTCCGAACAGTGAGCTTGCTCAGAACAAAAGAACTGTGCTTCCTACACACACTGGCCATACCTATTTCAACTCTGCTTAGGAAACTGACAAGAACAGTAGATCCTATTCAGTCCAATACACTGTACTTGCTGGGAACAGACACCACTGCTATTTGCATTGTGTACGGCAATTGGAGCACAATTGTGACTCGTCTTACCAGAAAACAACTCTTGCTCATAGGACAAAAAACTGCATGTGACTCAACTCCACTTAGGACTGGGAAACAAACTCTAGCTCGCTTTACAAGAAACACACTCTGCTTTTGAGAAAAGAGCACTCTTCTACTCTATTGTTTTTCCTATAGGGCGAGAACAGTGAGCTTGCTCAGAAAAAAGAAATGTGCTTCCTACACACACGGGCCATATCTAGTTCAACTATGCTTAGGAAACTGACAAGAACAGTAGCTCCTGTTCAGTCCAATACACTGTACTTGCTGGGAACAGATGCAAGTGCTATTTGCACTGTGTAAGGCAATGGGAGCACAATAGTGACTCTTCTTACCAGAAAACAACTCTTGCTCCTAGGACGAAAAACTGCATGTGACTCAACTCCATTTAGGACTGGGAAACAAACGCGAGCTCGCCTTACAAGAAACACACTCTGCTTTAGAGAAAAGAGCACTCTTCTACTCTACTGTGTTTCCTATAGGGCCAGAACAGTGAGCTTGATCAGAACATAATAACTGTGCTTCCTACACACACGGGCCATATCTAGTTCAACTCTGCTTAGGAAACTGACACGAACAGTAGCTCCTATTCAGTCTGATACACTGTACTTGCTGCGAAAAGACGCGAGTGTTATTTGCCCTGTGTATGGCAATGGGAGCGCAATAGTGACTTTCCTTACCTGAAAACAACTCTTGTTCGTAGGACCAGAAAATGCATGTGATTCAACTCCATTTAGGACTAGGAAACAAACGCTAGCTCGCCTTACAAGGAACACACTCTGCTTTTGAGAAAAGAGCACTCTTATACTCTACTGTGTTTCCTATAGGGCCAGAACAGTGAGCTTGCTCAGAATATAGGAACTGTGCTTCCTACACACACGGACCATATCTAGTTCAACTCTGCTTAGGAAACTGACAAGAACAGTAGCTCCTCTTCAGTCCGATACACTGTACTTACTGGGAGAGACGCGAGTGCTATTTGCACTGTATATGGCAATGGGAGCGCAATAGTGACTTTCCTTACCAGAAAACAACTCTTGTTCATAGTACCAGAAACTGCATGTGATTCAAATCCATTTAGGACTAGGAAACAAACGCTAGCTCGCTTTACAAGAAACACACTCTGCTTTAGAGAAAAGAGCACTCATCTACTCTACTGTGTTTCCAATAGGGCCAGAACAGTGAGCTTGCTCAGAACATAAGAAATGTGCTTCCTACACACACGGGCCATATCTAGTTCAACTCTGCTTAGGAAACTGACAAGAACAGTAGCTCCTCTTCAGTCCAATACACTGTACTTGCTCGGAACAGAGGCGAGTGCTATTTGCACTTTGTATGGCAATGGGAGCGCAATACTGACTTTCCTTACCAGAAAACAACTCTTGCTCGTAGGACCAGAAACTGCATGTGATACAACTCCATTTAGGACTTGGAAACAAACGCTAGCTCGCCTTACAAGAAACACACTCTGCTTTGTGAAAAGAGCACTCTTCTACTCTACTGTGTTTCCTATGGGGTCCGAACAGTGAGCTTGCTCAGAACAAAAGAACTGTGCTTCCTACACACACGGCCATATCTAGTCCAATTCTGCTTAGGAACCTGACAAGAACAGTAGATCCTCTTCAGTCCAGTACACTGTACTTGCTGCGAACTGACGACAGTGCTATTTGTCCTATGTAGGGCAATGGCAGCGCAATAGTGACTATTCTTACCATAAAACAACTCTTGCTCGTAGGGCAAAAAACTGCATGTGATTCCACTCCATTTAGGACTAGGAAACAAACGCTAGCTCGCCTTACAAGGAACTCACTCTGCTTTAGAGAAAAGAGCACCCATCTACTCTACTCTGTTTCCTATAAGGCCAGAACAGTGAGCTTGCTCAGAACATAAGAACTGTGTTTCCTACACACACGGCCATATCTCCTTCAACTCTGCTTAGGAAACTGACAAGAACAGTAGCTCCTCTTCAGTCCGATACACTGTACTTGCTGGGAACAGATGCATGTGCTATTTGCACTGTGTATGGCAATGGGAGCGCAATAGTGACTTTCCTTACCTGAAAACAACTCTTGTTCGTGTTACCAGAAACTGCATGTGATTCAACTCTATTTAGGACTGGGAAACAAACGCTAGCTCGCCTTACAAGAAACATACTCTGCTTTTGAGGAAAGAGCACTCTTCTACTCTACCGTGTTTTCTATGGGGTTCGAACAGTGAGCTTGCTCAGAACAAAAGAACTGTGCTTCCTACACACACGGGACATATCTAGTTCAACTCTGCTTCGGAACCTGACAAGAACAGTAGATCCTCTTCAGTCCAATACACTGTACTTGCAGGGAACAGACGCGAGTGCTATTTGCACTGTGTATGCCAATTGGAGCACAATAGTGACTCGTCTTACCAGAAAACAACTCTTGCTCATAGGACAAAAACCTGCATGTGACTCATATCCATTTAGGACTGGGTAACTAATGCTAGCTTGCCTTCCAAGAAACACACTCTGCTTTAGAGAAAAGAGCTCTCTTCTACTCTACTGTGTTTCCTATGGGGTCCAAACAGTGAGCTTGCTCAGAACAAAAGAATTGTGCTTCCTACACACACGGGCCATATCTAGTTCAACTCTTCTTAGGAAACTGACAAGAACAGTAGCTCCTGTTTAGTCCGATACACTGTTCTTGCTGGGAACAGACGCGAGTGCTCTTTGCACTGTGTATGGCAATGGGAGCGCAACAGTGACTTTCCTTACCAGAAAACAACTCTTGCTCGTAGGACCAGAAACGGCATGTGATTCAACTCCATTTAGGACTGGGAAACAAACGCTTGCTCGCCTTATAAGAAACACACTCTGCTTTTGATAAAAGAGCACTCTTCTACTCTACTGTGTTTCCTATGGGGTCCGAACAGTGAGCTTGCTCAGAACAAAAGAAATGTGCTTCCTACACACACGGCCATATCTAGTTCAATTCTGCTTAGGAACCTGACAAGAACAGTAGATCCTCTTCAGTCCAATACACTGTACTTGCTGGGAACAGACGCCAGTGCTATTTGTCCTGTGTATGGCAATGGCAGCGCAATAGTGACTCTTCTTACTATAAAACAATTCTTGCTCGTAGGACCAGAAACTGCATGTGATTCCACTCCATTTAGGACTGGGAAACAAAGGCTAGCTCGCCTTAGTAGAAACACACTCTTTTTTAGAGAAAAGAGCACTCTTCTACTCTACTGTGTTTCCTATAGGGCCAGAACAGTGAGCTTGCTCAGAACAAAAGAACTGTGCTTCCTACACACACGGGCCATATCTAGTTCAACTCTGCTTAGGAAACTGACAAGAACAGTAGCTCCTCTTCAATCCGATACACTGTACTTGCTGAGAACAGATGTGAGTGCTATTTGCACTGTGTATGGCAATTGGAGCACAATAGTGACTCGTCTTACCAGAAAACAACTCTTGCTCATAAGACAAAAAACTGCATGTGACTCAACTCCATTTAGGACTGGGAAACAAATTCTAGCTCGCCTTACAAGAAACACACTCTGCTTTTGAGAAAAGAGCACTCTTCTACTCTACTGTGTTTCCTATGGGGTCCGAACAGTGAGCTTGATCAGAACAAAAGAAATGTGCTTCCTATGCACACGGCCATATCTCGTTCAATTCTGCTTAGGAACCTGACAAGAACAGTAGATCCTCTTCAGTCCAATACACTGTACTTGCTGGGAACAGACGCCAGTGCTATTTGTCCTGTGTATGGTAATGGGAGCGCAATAGTGACTATTCTTACCAGAAAACAACTCTTGCTCGTAGGACCAGAAACTGCATGTGATTCCACTTCATTTAGGACTGGGAAACAAACCCTAGCTCGCATTACAAGAAACACACTCTCCTTTAGAAAAAAGAGCACTCTTCTACTCTACTGTGTTTCCTATGGGGTCCAAACAGTGAGCTTGCTCAGAACAAAAGAACTGTGCTTCCTACACACACGGACCATATGTAGTTCAACTCTGCTTAGGAAACTGACAAGAACAGTAGCTCCTATTCAGTCCAATACACTGTACTTGCTGGGAACAGACGCGAGTGCTATTTGCACTGTGTATGGCAATGGGAGCGCAATAGTGACTTTCCTTACCAGAAAACAACTCTTGCTCGTAGGACCAGAAACTGCATGTGATTCAACTCCATTTAGGACTGGGAAAGAAACGCTAGCTCGCCTTACAAGAAACACACTCTGCTTTTGAGAAAAGAGCACTCTTCTACTCTACTGTGTTTCCTATGGGGTCCAAACAGTGAGCTTGCTCAGAACAAAACAACTGTGCTTCCTACACACACTGCCATACCTAGTTCAATTCTGCTTAGGAACCTGACAAGAACAGTAGATCCTCTTCAGTCCAATACACTGCACTTGCTGGGAACAGACGCGAGTGCTATTTTCCCTGTGTATGACAATGGGAGGGCAATAGTGACTCTTCTTACCAGAAAACAACTCTTGCTCGGAGGACCAGAAACTGCATGAGATTCAACTCCATTTAGGACTGGGAAACAAACGCTAGCTCACCTTACAAGAAACACACTCTGCTATTGAGAAAAGAGCACTCTTCTACTCTACTGTGTTTTCTATGGGGTCCAAAAAGTGAGCTTGCTCAGAACAAAAGAACTGTGTTTCCTACACACACGGACCATATGAAGTTCACCTCTGCTTAGGAAACTGACAAGAACAGTAGCTCCTATTCAGTCCAATACACTGTACTTGAGGGAACAGACGCGAGTGCTATTTGCACTGTGTATGGCATTTGGAGCGCAATAGTGACTCTTCTTACCAGAAAACAACTCTTCCTCGTAGGACCAAAAACTGCCTGTTACTCAACTCCACTTAGGACTGGGAAACAAACGCGAGCTCGCCTTACAAGAAACACACTCTGCTTTTGAGAAAAGAGCACTCTTCTACTCTACTGTGTTTCCTATAGGGCCAGAACAGTGAGCTTTCTCAGAAAAAAAGAACTGTGCTTCCTACACACACGGGCCAAATCTAGTTCAACTATGCTTAGGAAACTGACAAGAACAGTAGCTCCGCTTCAGTCCGATACACTGTACTTGCCTGGAACAGACGCAAGTGCTATTTGTACTGTGTATGGCAATGGGAGCGCAATAGTGACTTTCCTTACCAGAAAACAACTTTTGTTCGTAGGACCAGAAACTGCATGTGATTCAACTCCATTTAGGACTAGGAAACAAACGCTAGCTCGCCTTACAAGAAACACACTCTGCTTTAGAGAAAAGAGCACTCATCTACTCTACTGTGTTTCCTATAGGGCCAGAACAGTGAGCTTGTTCAGAACATAAGAACTGTGCTTCCTACACACACGGGCCATATCTAGTTCAACACTGCTTAGGAAACTGACAAGAACAGTAGCTCCTCTTCAGTCATATACACTGAACTTGCTGGGAACAGACGCGAGTGCTATTAAACTGTGTATGGCAATGGGAGTGCAATAGTGACTTTCCTTACCAGAAAACAACTCTTGTTCGTAGGACCAGAAACTGCATGTGATTCAACTCCATTTAGGACTAGGAAACAAACGCTAGCTCGCCTTACAAGGAACACACTCTGCTTTTGAGAAAAGAGCACTCTTCTACTCTACTGTGTTTCCTATAGGGCCAGAACAGTGAGCTTGCTCAGAACATAAGAACTGTGCTTCCTACACACACGGCCATATCTAGTTCAACTCTGCTTAGGAACCTGACAAGAACAGTAGATCCTCTTCAGTCCAATACTCTGTACATGCTGGGAACAGACGCCAGTGCTATTTGCCCTGTGTATGGCAATTGGAGCACAATAGTGACTCTTTTTACCAGAAAACAACTCTTGCTCGTAGGACCAGAAACTGCATGTGATTCAACTCCATTTAGGACTGGGAAACAAACTCTAGCTCACTTTACAAGAAACACACTCTGCTTTTGAGAAAAGAGCACTCTTCTACTCTACTGTTTTTCCTGTAGGGCCAGAACAGTGAGCTTTCTCAGAAAAAAAAGAACTGTGCTTCCTACACACACGGTCATATCTAGTCCAATTCTGCTTAGGAAACTGACAAAAATAATAGATCCTCTTCAGTCCAATACACTGTACTTGCTGGGAAGAGACGCGAGTGCTATTTGCCCTGTGTATGACAATGGGAGCGCAATAGTGACTCTTCTTACCATAAAACAACTCTTGCTCGTAGGACCAGAAACTGCATGAGATTCAACTCCATTTAGGACTGGGAAAGAAACGCAAGCTCGCCTTACAAGAAACACACTCTGCTTTAGAGAAAAGAGCATTTTCTACTCTACTGTGTTTCCTATAGGGCCAGAACAGTGAGCTTGCTCAGAACAAAAGAACTGTGCTTCCTACACACACGGGCCATATCTAGTTCAACTCTGCTTTGGAAACTGATAAGAACAGTAGCTCCTCTTAAGTCCAATACACTGTACTTGCTGGGAACAGACGCGAGTGCTATTTGCACTGTGTATGGCAATGGGAGCTCAATAGTGACTTTCCTTACCAGAAAACAACTCTTGCTCGTAGGACCAGAAACTGTATGTGATTCAACTCCATTTAGGACTGGGAAACAAATGCTAGGTCGCCTTACAAGAAACACAATCTACTATAGAGAAAAGAGCACTCTTCTACTCTACTGTGTTTCCAATGCGGTCCAAACAGTGAGCTTGCTCAGAACAAAAGAACTGTGCTTCCTACACACACGGCCATATCTAGTTCAATTTTGCTTATAAACCTGACAAGAACAGTAGATCCTCTTCAGTCCAATACACTGTACTGCTGGGAACAGACAACAGTGCTATTTTTCCTGTGTATGGCAATGGCAGCGCAATAGTGTCTCCTCTTACCAGAAAAAAACTCTTGCTCGTAGGAGCAGAAACTGCGTGTGATTCAACTCCATTTAGGACTGGGAAACAAACGCTAGCTCGCCTTACAAGAAACACACTCTGCTTTTGAGAAAAGAGCACTGTTCTACTCTACTGTGTTTCCTATAGGGCCAGAACAGTGAGCTGGCTGAGAACAAAAGAACTGTGCTTCCTACACACACGGACCATATCTAGTTCAACTATGCTTTGGAAACTGAAAACAACAGTAGCTCCTATTCAGTCCAATACAATGTACTTGCTGGGAACAGACACGAGTGCTATTTGCACTGTGTATGTCAATTGGAGCGTAATAGTGTCTCTCCTTACCAGAAAACAACTCTTGCTCGTAGGACCAAAAACTGCATGTGACTCAACTCAATTTAGGACTGGGAAACAAACGCTTGCTCTCCTTTCAAGAAAAACACTCTGCTTTAGAAAAAAGAGCACTCTTCTACTCTACTGTGTTTCCTATAGTGCCAGAACAGTGACCTTGATCAGAACAAAAGAACTGTGCTTCCTACACACGGCCATATCTAGTTCAACTCTGCTTAGGAACCTGACAAGAACAGTAGATCCTCTTCAGTCCAATACACTGTACATGATGGGAACAGACGCCAGTGCTATTTGCCCTGTGTATTTCAATGGTAGCACAATAGTGACTCTTCTTACCAGAAAACAACTCTTGCTCGTAGGACCAGAAACTGCATGTGATTCAACTCCATTTAGGACTGGGAAACAAACTCTAGCTCGCCTTACAGGAAACACAGTCTGCTTTTGAGAAAAGAGCACTCTTCTACTCTACTGTGTTTCTAAAGGGGTCCAAACAGTGAGCTTGCTCAGAACAAAAGAACTGTGCTTCCTACACACGGGCCATATCTCGTTCAACTCTGCTTAGGAAACTGACAAGAACAGTAGCTCCTATTCTGTCCAATACACTGTACTTGCTGGGAAGAGACGCGAGTGCTATTTGCACTGTGTATGGCAATTGGAGCGCAATAGTGACTCCTCTTACCAGAAAACAACTCTTGCTCGTAGGAGCAAAAACTGCATGTGACTCAACTCCATTTTGGACTGTGAAACAAATGCTAGCTCGCCTTACAAGAAACACACTCTGCTATTGAGAAAAGAGCACTCTTCTACGCTACTCTGTTTCGAATAGGGCCAGAACAGTGAGCTTGCTCAGAACAAAAGAACTGTGATTCCTACACACACGGTCATATCTAGTCCAATTCTGCTTAGGAAAGTGACAAGAATAATAGAGCCTCTTCAGTCCAATACACTGTACTTGCTGGGAACAGACACGAGTGCTATTTGCCCTGTGTATGAAAATGGGAGCGCAATAGTAACTCTTCTTACCAGAAAACAACTCTTGCTGGTAGGACCAGAAACTGCATGAGATTCAACTCCATTTAGGACTGGGAAAAAAACGCTAGCTCACCTTACAAGAAACACACTCTGCTTTTGAGAAAAGAGCCCTCTTCTACTCTAAAGTGTTTCCTATAGGGCCAAGACAGTGAGCTTGCTCAGAACAAAAGAACTGTGCTTCCTACACACACGGTCATATCTAGTTCAATTCTGCTTAGGAAACTGACAAGAATAGTAGATCCTCTTCAGTCCAATACACTGTACTTGCTGGGAACAGACGCGAGTGCTATTTGCACTGTGTATGGCAATGGGAGCGCAATAGTGACTTTCCTTACCAGAAAACAACTCTTGCTCTTAGGACCAGAAACTGCATGTGATTCAACTCCATATAGGACTGGGAAACAAACGCTAACTCGCCTTACAAGAAACACACTCTGCTTTTGAGAAAAGAGCACTCTTCTACTCTACTGTGTTTCCTATAGGGCCAGAACATTGAGCTTGCTCAGAACAAAAAACCGTGCTTCCTACTCACACCACCATACCTAGTTCAATTCTGCTTAGGAACCTGACAAGAACAGTAGATCCTCTTCAGTCCAATACACTGTTCTGCTGGGAAGAGACAACAGTGCTATTTGTCCTGTGTAGGGAAATGGCAGCGCAATAGTGACTATTCTTACCATAAAAAAAACTCTTGCTCATAGGACCAGAAACTGCATGTGATTCAACTCCATTTAGGACTGGGAAAGAAACGCTAGCTCGTCTTACAAGAAACACACTCTGCTTTTGAGAAAAGAGCACTCTTCTACTCTACTGTGTTTCCTATATGGTCCAAGCAGTGAGCTTGCTCAGAACAAAACAACTGTGCTTCCTACACACACCGCCATACCTAGTTCAATTCTGCTTAGGAACCTGACAAGAACAGTAGATCCTCTTCAGTCCAATACACTGAACTTCCTGGGAACAGACGCGAGTGCTATTTTCCCTGTGTATGACAATGGGAGGGCAATAGTGACTCTTCTAACCAGAAAACAACTCTTGCTCATAGGACCAGAAACTGCATGAGATTCAACTCCATTTAGGACTGGGAAACAAACGCTAGCTCACCTTACAAGAAACACACTCTGCATTTGAGAAAAGAGCCCTCTTCTACTCTAAAGTGTTTCCTATAGGGCCAAAATAGTGAGCTTGCTCAGAACAAAAGAACTCTTCTTCCTAAACACACGGTCATATCTAGTTCAATTCTGCTTAGGAAACTGACAAGAATAGTAGATCCTCTTCAGTCCAATACACTGTACTTGCTGGGAACAGACGCCAGTGCTATTTGCACTGTGTATGGCAATGGGAGCGCAATAGTGACTTTCCTTACCAGAAAACAACTCTTGCTCGTAGGACCAGAAAATGCATGTGATTCAACTCCATATAGGACTGGGAAACAAACGCTAGCTCGCCTTACAAGAAACACACTCTGCTTTTGAGGAAAGAGCACTCTTCTACTCTACTTTGTTTCCTATAGGGCCAGAACAGTGAGCTTGCTCAGAACAAAAAACCGTGCTTCCTACTCACACCACCATACCTAGTTCAATTCTGCTTAGGAACCTGACAAGAACAGTAGATCCTCTTCAGTCCAATACACTGTACTGCTGGGAAGAGACAACAGTGCTAATTGTCCTGTGTAGGGAAATGGCAGCGCAATAGTGACTATTCTTACCATAAAACAACTCTTGCTCATAGGACCAGAAACTGCATGTGATTCAACTCCATTTAGGACTGGGAAAGAAACGCTAGCTCGCCTTACAAGAAACACACTCTGCTTTTGAGAAAAGAGCACTCTTCTACTCTACTGTGTTTCCTATGGGGTCCAAACAGTGAGCTTGCTCAGAACAAAACAACTGTGCTTCCTACACACACTGCCATACCTAGTTCAATTCTGCTTAGGAACCTGACAAGAACAGTAGATCCTCTTCAGTCCAATACACTGCACTTGCTGGGAACAGACGCGAGTGCTATTTTCCCTGTGTATGACAATGGGAGGGCAATAGTGACTCTTCTTACCAGAAAACAACTCTTGCTCGGAGGACCAGAAACTGCATGAGATTCAACTCCATTTAGGACTGGGAAACAAACGCTAGCTCACCTTACAAGAAACACACTCTGCTATTGAGAAAAGAGCACTCTTCTACTCTACTGTGTTTTCTATGGGGTCCAAAAAGTGAGCTTGCTCAGAACAAAAGAACTGTGTTTCCTACACACACGGACCATATGAAGTTCCCCTCTGCTTAGGAAACTGACAAGAACAGTAGCTCCTATTCAGTCCAATACACTGTACTTGAGGGAACAGACGCGAGTGCTATTTGCACTGTGTATGGCATTTGGAGCGCAATAGTGACTCTTCTTACCAGAAAACAACTCTTCCTCGTAGGACCAAAAACTGCCTGTTACTCAACTCCACTTAGGACTGGGAAACAAACGCGAGCTCGCCTTACAAGAAACACACTCTGCTTTTGAGAAAAGAGCACTCTTCTACTCTACTGTGTTTCCTATGGGGTCCAAACAATGAGCTTGCTCAGAACAAAAGAACTGTGCTTCCTACACACACGGACCATATGTAGTTCAACTCTGCTTAGGAAAATGACAAGAACAGTAGCTCCTCTTCAGTCCAATACACTGTACTTGCTGGGAACAGACGCGAGTGGTATTTGCACTGTGTATGGCAATGAGAGCGCAATAGTGACTTTCCTTACCAGAAAACAACTCTTGCTCATAGGACCAGAAACTGCATGTGATTCCACTCCATTTAGGACTGGGAAACAAACGCTAGCTCGCATTACAAGAAATACACTCTGCTTTAGAAAAAAGAGCACTCTTCTCCTCTACTGTGTTTCCTATAGGGTCCAAACAGTGAGCTTGCTCAGAACAAACGTACTGTGCTTCCTACACACACGGAACATATGTAGTTCAACTCTGCTTAGGAAAATGACAAGAACAGTAGCTCCTATTCAGTCCAATACACTGTACTTGCTGGGAACAGACGCGAGTGCTATTTGTACTGTGTATGGCAATGGGAGCGCAATAGTGACTTTCCTTACCAGAAAACAACTCTTGTTCATAGGACCAGAAACTGCATGTGATTCAACTCCATTTAGGACTAGGAAACAAACGCTATCTCGCCTTACAAGGAAAACACTCTACTTTTGAGAAAAGAGCACTCTTCTACTCTACTGTGTTTCCTATAGGGCCAGAACAGTGAGCTTGCTCAGAACATAAGAACTGTGCTTCCTACACACACGGGCCATATCTCGTTCAACTCTGCTTAGGAAACTGACAAGAACAGTAGCTCCTCTTCAGTCCCATACACTGTACTTACTGGGAACAGACACGAGTGCTGTTTGCACTGTATATGGCAATGGGAGCGCAATAGTGACTTTCCTTACCAGAAAACAACTCTTGCTCGTAGGACCAGAAACTGCATGTGATTCCACTCCATTTAGGAGTGGGAAACAAACGCTAGCTCGCGTTATAAGAAACACACTCTGCTTTTGAGAAAAGAACACTCTTCTACTCTACTGTGTTTCCTATGGGGCCAGAACAGTTAGCTTGCTCAGAACAAAAGAACTGTGCTTCCTACACACACGGCCATATCTAGTTCAATTCTGCTTAGGAACCTGACAAGAACAGTAGATCCTCTTCATTCCAATACACTGTACTTGCTGGGAACAGACGCCAGTGCTATTTTCACTGTGTACGGCAATTGGAGCACAATAGTGACTCGTCTTACCAGAAAACAACTCTTGCTCATAGGACAAAAAACTGCATGTGACTCAACTCCACTTAGGACTGGGAAACAAACTCTAGCTTGCTTTACAAGAAACACACTCTGCTTTTGAGAAAAGAGCACTCTTCTACTCTACTGTGTTTCCTATAGGGCCAGAACAGTGAGCTTTCTCAGAAAAAAAGAACTGTGCTTCCTACACACACGGGCCACATCTAGTTCAACTATGCTTAGGAAACTGACAAGAACAGTAGCTCCTCTTCAGTCCGATACATTGTACTTGCCTGGAACAGACGCAAGGGCTATTTGTACTGTGTATGGCAATGGGAGCGCAATAGTGACTTTCCTTACCAGAAAACAACTCTTGTTCGTAGGACCAGAAACTGCATGTGATTCAACTCCATTTAGGACTAGGAAACAAACGCTAGCTCGCCTTACAAGAAACACACTCTGCTTTAGAGAAAAGAGCAATCATTTACTCTACTGTGTTTCCTACAGGGCCAGAACAGTGAGCTTGTTCAGAACATAAGAACTGTGCTTCCTACACACACGGGCCATATCTAGTTCAACTCTGCTTAGGAAACTGACAAGAACAGTAGCTCCTCTTCAGTCCGATACACTGTACTTGCTGGGAACAGATGCGAGTGCTATTAAACTGTGTATGGCAATGGGAGTGCAATAGTGACTTTCCTTACCAGAAAACAACTCTTTCTCATAGGACCAGAAACTGCATGTGATTCAACTCCATTTAGGACTGGGAAACAAACTCTAGCTCGCTTTACAAGAAACACACTCTGCTTTTGAGAAAAGAGCACTCTTCTACTCTACTGTGTTTCCTTTGGGGTCTGAACAGTGAGCTTGCTCAGAACAAATGAACTGAGCTTCCTACACACACGGCCATATCTAGTTCAATTCTGCTTAGGAACCTGACAAGAACAGTAGATCCTATTCAGTCCAATACACTGTACTTGCTGGGAACAGACGCCAGTGCTATTTGTCCTGTGTATGGCAATGGCAGCGCAATAGTGACTATTCTTACCAGAAAACAACTCTTGCTCGTAGTACCAGAAACTGCATGGGATTCTACTCCATTTAGGACTGCGAAACAAACGC
The DNA here is from genome assembly GCF_949786415.1 of Peromyscus eremicus. Lineage (NCBI taxonomy): Eukaryota > Metazoa > Chordata > Mammalia > Rodentia > Cricetidae > Peromyscus > Peromyscus eremicus. Next base: position 182,970 of record NW_026734721.1, on the reverse strand, counting down.
CAGCTCGCCTTACAAGAAACAAACTCTGCTTTAGAGAAAAGAGCACTCTTCTACTCTACTGTGTTTCCTATGGGGTCAAACAGTGAGCTTGCAAAGAACAAAAGAACTGTGCTTCCTACAAACACGGATCATATCTACTTCAACTCTGCTTAGGAAACTGGCAAGAACAGTAGCACCTATTTAGTCCAATACACTGTACTTGCTGGGAACAGAAGCGAGTGCTATTTGCACTGTGTATGGCAATGGGAGCACAATGTGACTTTCCTTACCAGAAAACAACTCTTGTTCGTAGGACCTGAAACTGCATGTAATTCAACTCCATTTAGGACTAGGAAACAAACGCTCACTCGCCTTACAAGAAACACACTCTGCTTTTGAGAAAAGAGCACTCTTCTACTCTACTGTGTTTCCTATAGGGCCAGAACAGTGAGTTTGCTCAGAACATAAGAACTGTGCTTCCTACACACACGGGCCATATCTAGTTCAACTCTGCTTAGGAAACTGACAAGAAAAGTAGCTCCTCTTCAGTCTGATACACTGTACTTGCTGGGAACAGACACGAGTGCTATTTGCACTGTGTATGGAAATGGGAGAGCAATAGTGACTTTCCTTACCAGAAAACAACTCTTGCTTGTAGGACCACAATCTGCATTGATTCAACTCCATTTAGGACTGGGAAACAAACGCTAGCTCGCCTTACAAGAAACACTCTCTGCTTTGGAGAAAAGAGCACTCTTCTACTCTACTGTTTATCCTATCGGGTCCAAACAGTGAGCTTGCTCAGAACAAAAGAACTGTGCTTCCTACACACACGGAACATATCTAATTCAATATTGCTTAGGAACCTGACAAGAACAGTAGATCCTCTTCAGTCCAATACACTGTACTTGCTGGGAACAGACGCCAGTGCTATTTGTCCTGTGTATGGCAATGGCAGCACAATAGTGACTCTTCTTACCATAAAACAAATCATGCTCGTAGGACCAGAAACTGCATGTGATTCAACTCCATTGAGGACTGGAAAACAAACGCTAGCTCGCCTTACAAGAAACATACTCTGCTTTAGAAAAAGAGCACTCTTTTACTCTACTGTGTTTCCTACATGGCCAGAACAGTGAGCTTGCTCAGAACATAAGAACTGTGCTTCCCACACACGGGCCATATCTAGTTCAACTCTGCTTAGGAAACTGACAAGAACAGTAGCTCCTCTTCAGTCCAATACACTGTACTTGCTGGGAACAGACGCGAGAGCTATTTGCACTGTGTATGCCAAGAGGAGCACAATAGTGACTTTCCTTACCAGAAAACAACTCTTGCTCTTAGGACCAGAAACTGCATGTGATTCAACTTCATTTAGGACTGGGAATCAAACGCTAGCTCGCCTTACAAGAAACACACTCTGCTTTTGAGAAAAGAGCACTCTTCTACTCTACAGTGTTTCCTATGGCGTCCGAACAGTGAGCTTCCTCAGAACAAAAGAACTGTGCTTCCTACACACAGGGCCATATCTAGTTCAATTTTGCTTAGGAACCTGACAAGAACAGTAGCTCCTCTTCAGTCCAATACACTGTACTTGCTGGGAACAGACGCGAGTGCTATTTGCACTGTGTATGGCAATTGGAGCACAACAGTGACTTGTCTTACCAGAAAATAACTCTTGCTCGTAGGACAAAAAACTGCATGTGACTCAAGTCCATTTAGGACTGGGAAACAAACGCTAGCTCGAATTCCAAGAAACACACTCTGCTTTTGAGAAAAGAGCACTCTTCTACTCTACTGTGTTTCCTTTGGGGTCCGAACAGTGAGCTTGCTCAGAACAAAAAAACTGTGCTTCCTACACACACGGCCATATTTAGTACAATTCTGCTTAAGAACCTGACAAGAATAGTAGATCCTCTTCAGTCCAATACACTATACTTGCTGGGAAGAGACGCCAGTTCTATTTGTCCTGTGTATGGCAATGGCAGCGCAATAGTGACTATTTTTACCATAAAACATCTCTTGCTCGTAGGACCAGAAACTGCATGTGATTCAACTCCATTTAGGACTGGGAAACAAACGCTAGCTCGCCTTACAAGAAACACACTCTGCTTTAGAAAAAGAGCACTCTTCTACTCTACTGTGTTTCCTACAAGGCCAGAACAGTGAGCTTGCTCAGAAAAAAAGAACTGTGCTTCCCACACACGGGCCATATCTAGTTCAACTCTGCTTAGGAAACTGAGAAGAACAGTAGATCCTCTTCAGTCCAATACACTGTACTTGCTGGGAACAGACGACAGTGCTATTTGCACTGTGTATGGCAATTGGAGCACATTATTGACTCGTCTTACCAGAAAACAACTCTTGCTCATAGGACAAAAACCTGCATGTGACTCAACTCCATTTAGGACTGGGAAACAAACTCTAGCTCGCTTTACAAGAAACACACTCTGCTTTTGAGAAAAGAGCACTCTTCTACTCTACTGTGTTCCTATAGGACCAGTACAGTGAGCTTGCTAAGAAAAAAAGAACTGTGCTTCCTACACACACGGGCCATATCTAGTTCAACTCTGATTAGGAAACTGACAAGAACAGTAGCTCCTCTTCAGTCCGATACACTGTACTTGCTGGGAACAGACGCGAGTGCTATTTGCACTGGGTATGTCAATGGGAGCACAATAGTGACTTTCCTTACCAGAAAACAACTCTTGCTCGTAGGACCAGAAACTGCATGTGATTCCACTCCATTTAGTAATGGGAAACAAACGCTAGCTTGCCTTAAAAGAAACACACTCTGCTTTTGAGAAATAAACACTCTTCCACTCTACTGTGTTTCCTATGGCGTCCGAACAGTGAGCTTGCTCAGAACAAAAAATCTGTGCTTCCTACACACACGACCATATCTAGTTCATGTCTGCTTAGGAACCTGACAAGAACAGTAGATCCTCTTCCATCCAATACACTGTACTTGCTGCGAACAGACGCCAGTGCTATTTGTCCTGTGTATGGCAATGGCAGCGCAATAGTGACTCTTCTTACCAGAAAACAACTCTTGCTCGTAGTACCAGAAACTGCATGGGATTCTACTCCATTTAGGACTGCGAAACAAACGCCAGCTCGCTTTACAAGAAACAAACTCTGCTTTAGAGAAAAGAGCACTCTTCTACTCTACTGTGTTTCCTATGGGGTCAAACAGTGAGCTTGCAAAGAACAAAAGAACTGTGCTTCCTACAAACACGGATCATATCTACTTCAACTCTGCTTAGGAAACTGGCAAGAACAGTAGCACCTATTTAGTCCAATACACTGTACTTGCTGGGAACAGAAGCGAGTGCTATTTGCACTGTGTATGGCAATGGGAGCACAATGTGACTTTCCTTACCAGAAAACAACTCTTGTTCGTAGGACCTGAAACTGCATGTAATTCAACTCCATTTAGGACTAGGAAACAAACGCTCACTCGCCTTACAAGAAACACACTCTGCTTTTGAGAAAAGAGCACTCTTCTACTCTACTGTGTTTCCTATAGGGCCAGAACAGTGAGTTTGCTCAGAACATAAGAACTGTGCTTCCTACACACACGGGCCATATCTAGTTCAACTCTGCTTAGGAAACTGACAAGAAAAGTAGCTCCTCTTCAGTCTGATACACTGTACTTGCTGGGAACAGACACGAGTGCTATTTGCACTGTGTATGGAAATGGGAGAGCAATAGTGACTTTCCTTACCAGAAAACAACTCTTGCTTGTAGGACCACAATCTGCATTGATTCAACTCCATTTAGGACTGGGAAACAAACGCTAGCTCGCCTTACAAGAAACACTCTCTGCTTTGGAGAAAAGAGCACTCTTCTACTCTACTGTTTATCCTATCGGGTCCAAACAGTGAGCTTGCTCAGAACAAAAGAACTGTGCTTCCTACACACACGGAACATATCTAATTCAATATTGCTTAGGAACCTGACAAGAACAGTAGATCCTCTTCAGTCCAATACACTGTACTTGCTGGGAACAGACGCCAGTGCTATTTGTCCTGTGTATGGCAATGGCAGCACAATAGTGACTCTTCTTACCATAAAACAAATCATGCTCGTAGGACCAGAAACTGCATGTGATTCAACTCCATTGAGGACTGGGAAACAAACGCTAGCTCGCCTTACAAGAAACATACTCTGCTTTAGAAAAAGAGCACTCTTTTACTCTACTGTGTTTCCTACATGGCCAGAACAGTGAGCTTGCTCAGAACATAAGAACTGTGCTTCCCACACACGGGCCATATCTAGTTCAACTCTGCTTAGGAAACTGACAAGAACAGTAGCTCCTCTTCAGTCCAATACACTGTACTTGCTGGGAACAGACGCGAGAGCTATTTGCACTGTGTATGCCAAGAGGAGCACAATAGTGACTTTCCTTACCAGAAAACAACTCTTGCTCTTAGGACCAGAAACTGCATGTGATTCAACTTCATTTAGGACTGGGAATCAAACGCTAGCTCGCCTTACAAGAAACACACTCTGCTTTTGAGAAAAGAGCACTCTTCTACTCTACTGTGTTTCCTATGGCGTCCGAACAGTGAGCTTCCTCAGAACAAAAGAACTGTGCTTCCTACACACAGGGCCATATCTAGTTCAATTTTGCTTAGGAACCTGACAAGAACAGTAGCTCCTCTTCAGTCCAATACACTGTACTTGCTGGGAACAGACGCGAGTGCTATTTGCACTGTGTATGGCAATTGGAGCACAACAGTGACTTGTCTTACCAGAAAATAACTCTTGCTCGTAGGACAAAAAACTGCATGTGACTCAAGTCCATTTAGGACTGGGAAACAAACGCTAGCTCGAATTCCAAGAAACACACTCTGCTTTTGAGAAAAGAGCACTCTTCTACTCTACTGTGTTTCCTTTGGGGTCCGAACAGTGAGCTTGCTCAGAACAAAAAAACTGTGCTTCCTACACACACGGCCATATTTAGTACAATTCTGCTTAAGAACCTGACAAGAATAGTAGATCCTCTTCAGTCCAATACACTATACTTGCTGGGAAGAGACGCCAGTTCTATTTGTCCTGTGTATGGCAATGGCAGCGCAATAGTGACTATTTTTACCATAAAACATCTCTTGCTCGTAGGACCAGAAACTGCATGTGATTCAACTCCATTTAGGACTGGGAAACAAACGCTAGCTCGCCTTACAAGAAACACACTCTGCTTTAGAAAAAGAGCACTCTTCTACTCTACTGTGTTTCCTACAAGGCCAGAACAGTGAGCTTGCTCAGAAAAAAAGAACTGTGCTTCCCACACACGGGCCATATCTAGTTCAACTCTGCTTAGGAAACTGAGAAGAACAGTAGATCCTCTTCAGTCCAATACACTGTACTTGCTGGGAACAGACGCCAGTGCTATTTGCACTGTGTATGGCAATTGGAGCACATTATTGACTCGTCTTACCAGAAAACAACTCTTGCTCATAGGACAAAAACCTGCATGTGACTCAACTCCATTTAGGACTGGGAAACAAACTCTAGCTCGCTTTACAAGAAACACACTCTGCTTTTGAGAAAAGAGCACTCTTCTACTCTACTGTGTTTCCTATAGGGCCAGAACAGTGAGCTTTCTCAGAAAAAAAGAACTGTGCTTCCTACACACACGGGCCAAATCTAGTTCAACTATTCTTAGGAAACTGACAAGAACAGTAGCTCCTCTTCAGTCCGATACACTGTACTTGCCTGGAACAGACGCAAGTGCTATTTGTACTGTGTATGGCAATGGGAGCGCAATAGTGACTTTCCTTACCAGAAAACAACTTTTGTTCGTAGGACCAGAAACTGCATGTGATTCAACTCCATTTAGGACTAGGAAACAAACGCTAGCTCGCCTTACAAGAAACACACTCTGCTTTAGAGAAAAGAGCACTCATCTACTCTACTGTGTTTCCTATAGGGCCAGAACAGTGAGCTAGTTCAGAACATAAGAACTGTGCTTCCTACACACACGGGCCATATCTAGTTCAACTCTGCTTAGGAAACTGACAAGAACAGTAGCTCCTCTTCAGTCATATACACTGAACTTGCTGGGAACAGACGCGAGTGCTATTAAACTGTGTATGGCAATGGGAGTGCAATAGTGACTTTCCTTACCAGAAAACAACTCTTTCTCGTAGGTCCAGAAACTGCATGTGATTCAACTCCATTTAGGACTGGGAAACAAACTCTAGCTCGCTTTACAAGAAACACACTCTGCTTTTGAGAAAAGAGCACTCTTCTACTCTACTGTGTTTCCTTTGGGGTCCGAACAGTGAGCTTGCTCAGAACAAAAGAACTGTGCTTCCTACACACACGGCCATATCTAGTTCAATTCTGCTTAGGAACCTGACAAGAACAGTAGATCCTCTTCAGTCCAATACACTGTACTTGCTGCGAACAGACGCCAGTGCTATTTGTCCTGTGTATGGCAATGGCAGCGTAATAGTGACTATTCTTACCATAAAACAACTCTTGCTCATAGGACAAAAAACTGCATGTGATTCCACTCCATTTAGGACTGGGAAACAAACGCTAGCTTGCCTTACAAGAAACACACTATGTTTTAGAGAAAAGAGCACTCTTCTACTCTACTGTGTTTCCTATGGGGTCCAAAAAGTGAGCTTGCTCAGAACAAAAGAACTGTGTTTACTACACACACAGACCATATGAAGTTCACCTCTGCTTAGGAAACAGACAAGAACAGTAGCTCCTATTCAGTCCAATACACTGTACTTGAGGGAACAGACGCGAGTGCTATTTGCCCTGTGTATGGCAATGGGAGCGCTATAGTGACTTTCCTTACCAGAAAACAACTCTTGTTCGTAGGACCAGAAACTGCATGTGATTCAACTCCATTTAGGACTAGGAAACAAACGCTAGCTCGCCTTACAAGGAACACACTCTGCTTTTGAGAAAAGAGCACTCTTCTACTCTACTGTGTTTCCTATAGGGCCAGAACAGTGAGCTTGCTCAGAACATAAGAACTGTGCTTCCTACACACACGGCCATATCTAGTTCAACTCTGCTTAGGAACCTGACAAGAACAGTAGATCCTCTTCAGTCCAATACTCTGTACATGCTGGGAACAGACGCCAGTGCTATTTGCCCTGTGTATGGCAATTGGAGCACAATAGTGACTCTTTTTACCAGAAAACAACTCTTGCTCGTAGGACCAGAAACTGCATGTGATTCAACTCCATTTAGGACTGGGAAACAAACTCTAGCTCACTTTACAAGAAACACACTCTGCTTTTGAGAAAAGAGCACTCTTCTACTCTACTGTTTTTCCTGTAGGGCCAGAACAGTGAGCTTTCTCAGAAAAAAAAGAACTGTGCTTCCTACACACACGGTCATATCTAGTCCAATTCTGCTTAGGAAACTGACCAAAATAATAGATCCTCTTCAGTCCAATACACTGTACTTGCTGGGAAGAGACGCGAGTGCTATTTGCCCTGTGTATGACAATGGGAGCGCAATAGTGACTCTTCTTACCATAAAACAACTCTTGCTCGTAGGACCAGAAACTGCATGAGATTCAACTCCATTTAGGACTGGGAAAGAAACGCAAGCTCGCCTTACAAGAAACACACTCTGCTTTAGAGAAAAGAGCATTTTCTACTCTACTGTGTTTCCTATAGGGCCAGAACAGTGAGCTTGCTCAGAACAAAAGAACTGTGCTTCCTACACACACGGCCATATCTAGTTCAACTCTGCTTTGGAAACTGATAAGAACAGTAGCTCCTCTTAAGTCCAATACACTGTACTTGCTGGGAACAGACGCGAGTGCTATTTGCACTGTGTATGGCAATGGGAGCTCAATAGTGACTTTCCTTACCAGAAAACAACTCTTGCTCGTAGGACCAGAAACTGTATGTGATTCAACTCCATTTAGGACTGGGAAACAAATGCTAGGTCGCCTTACAAGAAACACAATCTACTTTAGAGAAAAGAGCACTCTTCTACTCTACTGTGTTTCCAATGCGGTCCAAACAGTGAGCTTGCTCAGAACAAAAGAACTGTGCTTCCTACACACACGGCCATATCTAGTTCAATTTTGCTTATAAACCTGACAAGAACAGTAGATCCTCTTCAGTCCAATACACTGTACTGCTGGGAACAGACAACAGTGCTATTTTTCCTGTGTATGGCAATGGCAGCGCAATAGTGTCTCCTCTTACCAGAAAAAAACTCTTACTCGTAGGAGCAGAAACTGCGTGTGATTCAACTCCATTTAGGACTGGGAAACAAACGCTAGCTCGCCTTACAAGAAACACACTCTGCTTTTGAGAAAAGAGCACTGTTCTACTCTACTGTGTTTCCTATAGGGCCAGAACAGTGAGCTGGCTGAGAACAAAAGAACTGTGCTTCCTACACACACGGACCATATCTAGTTCAACTATGCTTTGGAAACTGAAAACAACAGTAGCTCCTATTCAGTCCAATACAATGTACTTGCTGGGAACAGACACGAGTGCTATTTGCACTGTGTATGTCAATTGGAGCGCAATAGTGTCTCTCCTTACCAGAAAACAACTCTTGCTCGTAGGACCAAAAACTGCATGTGACTCAACTCAATTTAGGACTGGGAAACAAACGCTAGCTCTCCTTTGAAGAAAAACACTCTGCTTTAGAAAAAAGAGCACTCTTCTACTCTACTGTGTTTCCTATAGTGCCAGAACAGTGACCTTGATCAGAACAAAAGAACTGTGCTTCCTACACACACGGCCATATCTAGTTCAACTCTGCTTAGGAACCTGACAAGAACAGTAGATCCTCTTCAGTCCAATACACTGTACATGATGGGAACAGACGCCAGTGCTATTTGCCCTGTGTATTTCAATGGTAGCACAATAGTGACTCTTCTTACCAGAAAACAACTCTTGCTCGTAGGACCAGAAACTGCATGTGATTCAACTCCATTTAGGACTGGGAAACAAACTCTAGCTCGCCTTACAGGAAACACAGTCTGCTTTTGAGAAAAGAGCACTCTTCTACTCTACTGTGTTTCTAAAGGGGTCCAAACAGTGAGCTTGCTCAGAACAAAAGAACTGTGCTTCCTACACACGGGCCATATCTCGTTCAACTCTGCTTAGGAAACTGACAAGAACAGTAGCTCCTATTCTGTCCAATACACTGTACTTGCTGGGAAGAGACGCGAGTGCTATTTGCACTGTGTATGGCAATTGGAGCGCAATAGTGACTCCTCTTACCAGAAAACAACTCTTGCTCGTAGGAGCAAAAACTGCATGTGACTCAACTCCATTTTGGACTGTGAAACAAATGCTAGCTCGCCTTACAAGAAACACACTCTGCTATTGAGAAAAGAGCACTCTTCTACGCTACTCTGTTTCGAATAGGGCCAGAACAGTGAGCTTGCTCAGAACAAAAGAACTGTGATTCCTACACACACGGTCATATCTAGTCCAATTCTGCTTAGGAAAGTGACAAGAATAATAGAGCCTCTTCAGTCCAATACACTGTACTTGCTGGGAACAGACACGAGTGCTATTTGCCCTGTGTATGAAAATGGGAGCGCAATAGTAACTCTTCTTACCAGAAAACAACTCTTGCTGGTAGGACCAGAAACTGCATGAGATTCAACTCCATTTAGGACTGGGAAAAAAACGCTAGCTCACCTTACAAGAAACACACTCTGCTTTTGAGAAAAGAGCCCTCTTCTACTCTAAAGTGTTTCCTATAGGGCCAAGACAGTGAGCTTGCTCAGAACAAAAGAACTGTGCTTCCTACACACACGGTCATATCTAGTTCAATTCTGCTTAGGAAACTGACAAGAATAGTAGATCCTCTTCAGTCCAATACACTGTACTTGCTGGGAACAGACGCGAGTGCTATTTGCACTGTGTATGACAATGGGAGCGCAATAGTGACTTTCCTTACCAGAAAACAACTCTTGCTCGTAGGACCAGAAACTGCATGTGATTCAACTCCATATAGGACTGGGAAACAAACGCTAACTCGCCTTACAAGAAACACACTCTGCATTTGAGAAAAGAGCCCTCTTCTACTCTAAAGTGTTTCCTATAGGGCCAAAACAGTGAGCTTGCTCAGAACAAAAGAACTCTTCTTCCTAAACACACGGTCATATCTAGTTCAATTCTGCTTAGGAAACTGACAAGAATAGTAGATCCTCTTCAGTCCAATACACTGTACTTGCTGGGAACAGACGCGAGTGCTATTTGCACTGTGTATGGCAATGGGAGCGCAATAGTGACTTTCCTTACCAGAAAACAACTCTTGCTCGTAGGACCAGAAAATGCATGTGATTCAACTCCATATAGGACTGGGAAACAAACGCTAGCTCGCCTTACAAGAAACACACTCTGCTTTTGAGGAAAGAGCACTCTTCTACTCTACTTTGTTTCCTATAGGGCCAGAACAGTGAGCTTGCTCAGAACAAAAAACCGTGCTTCCTACTCACACCACCATACCTAGTTCAATTCTGCTTAGGAACCTGACAAGAACAGTAGATCCTCTTCAGTCCAATACACTGTACTGCTGGGAAGAGACAACAGTGCTAATTGTCCTGTGTAGGGAAATGGCAGCGCAATAGTGACTATTCTTACCATAAAACAACTCTTGCTCATAGGACCAGAAACTGCATGTGATTCAACTCCATTTAGGACTGGGAAAGAAACGCTAGCTCGCCTTACAAGAAACACACTCTGCTTTTGAGAAAAGAGCACTCTTCTACTCTACTGTGTTTCCTATGGGGTCCAAACAGTGAGCTTGCTCAGAACAAAACAACTGTGCTTCCTACACACACTGCCATACCTAGTTCAATTCTGCTTAGGAACCTGACAAGAACAGTAGATCCTCTTCAGTCCAATACACTGCACTTGCTGGGAACAGACGCGAGTGCTATTTTCCCTGTGTATGACAATGGGAGGGCAATAGTGACTCTTCTTACCAGAAAACAACTCTTGCTCGGAGGACCAGAAACTGCATGAGATTCAACTCCATTTAGGACTGGGAAACAAACGCTAGCTCACCTTACAAGAAACACACTCTGCTATTGAGAAAAGAGCACTCTTCTACTCTACTGTGTTTTCTATGGGGTCCAAAAAGTGAGCTTGCTCAGAACAAAAGAACTGTGTTTCCTACACACACGGACCATATGAAGTTCCCCTCTGCTTAGGAAACTGACAAGAACAGTAGCTCCTATTCAGTCCAATACACTGTACTTGAGGGAACAGACGCGAGTGCTATTTGCACTGTGTATGGCATTTGGAGCGCAATAGTGACTCTTCTTACCAGAAAACAACTCTTCCTCGTAGGACCAAAAACTGCCTGTTACTCAACTCCACTTAGGACTGGGAAACAAACGCGAGCTCGCCTTACAAGAAACACACTCTGCTTTTGAGAAAAGAGCACTCTTCTACTCTACTGTGTTTCCTATAGGGCCAGAACAGTGAGCTTTCTCAGAAAAAAAGAACTGTGCTTCCTACACACACAGGCCAAATCTAGTTCAACTATGCTTAGGAAACTGACAAAAACAGTAGCTCCTCTTCAATCCGATACACTGTTCTTGCCTGGAACAGACGCAAGTGCTATTTGTACTGTGTATGGCAATGGGAGCGCAATAGTGACTTTCCTTACCAGAAAACAACTTTTGTTCGTAGGACCAGAAACTGCATGTGATTCAACTCCATTTAGGACTAGGAAACAAACGCTAGCTCGCCTTACAAGAAACACACTCTGCTTTTGAGAAAAGAGCACTCATCTACTCTACTGTGTTTCCTATAGGGCCAGAACAGTGAGCTAGTTCAGAACATAAGAACTGTGCTTCCTACACACACGGGCCATATCTAGTTCAACTCTGCTTAGGAAACTGACAAGAACAGTAGCTCCTCTTCAGTCATATACACTGAACTTGCTGGGAACAGACGCGAGTGCTATTAAACTGTGTATGGCAATGGGAGTGCAATAGTGACTTTCCTTACCAGAAAACAACTCTTTCTCGTAGGTCCAGAAACTGCATGTGATTCAACTCCATTTAGGACTGGGAAACAAACTCTAGCTCGCTTTACAAGAAACACACTCTGCTTTTGAGAAAAGAGCACTCTTCTACTCTACTGTGTTTCCTTTGGGGTCCGAACAGTGAGCTTGCTCAGAACAAAAGAACTGTGCTTCCTACACACACGGCCATATCTAGTTCAATTCTGCTTAGGAACCTGACAAGAACAGTAGATCCTCTTCAGTCCAATACACTGTACTTGCTGCGAACAGACGCCAGTGCTATTTGTCCTGTGTATGGCAATGGCAGCGCAATAGTGACTATTCTTACCATAAAACAACTCTTGCTCATAGGACAAAAAACTGCATGTGATTCCACTCCATTTAGGACTGGGAAACAAACGCTAGCTTGCCTTACAAGAAACACACTATGTTTTAGAGAAAAGAGCACTCTTCTACTCTACTGTGTTTCCTATGGGGTCCAAAAAGTGAGCTTGCTCAGAACAAAAGAACTGTGTTTCCTACACACACAGACCATGTGAAGTTCACCTCTGCTTAGGAAACTGACAAGAACAGTAGCTCCTATTCAGTCCAATACACTGTACTTGAGGGAACAGACGCGAGTGCTATTTGCCCTGTGTATGGCAATGGGAGCGCTATAGTGACTTTCCTTACCAGAAAACAACTCTTGTTCGTAGGACCAGAAACTGCATGTGATTCAACTCCATTTAGGACTAGGAAACAAACGCTAGCTCGCCTTACAAGGAACACACTCTGCTTTTGAGAAAAGAGCACTCTTCTACTCTACTGTGTTTCCTATAGGGCCAGAACAGTGAGCTTGCTCAGAACATAAGAACTGTGCTTCCTACACACACGGCCATATCTAGTTCAACTCTGCTTAGGAACCTGACAAGAACAGTAGATCCTCTTCAGTCCAATACTCTGTACATGCTGGGAACAGACGCCAGTGCTATTTGCCCTGTGTATGGCAATTGGAGCACAATAGTGACTCTTTTTACCAGAAAACAACTCTTGCTCGTAGGACCAGAAACTGCATGTGATTCAACTCCATTTAGGACTGGGAAACAAATTCTAGCTCACTTTACAAGAAACACACTCTGCTTTTGAGAAAAGAGCACTCTTCTACTCTACTGTTTTTCCTGTAGGGCCAGAACAGTGAGCTTTCTCAGAAAAAAAAGAACTGTGCTTCCTACACACACGGTCATATCTAGTCCAATTCTGCTTAGGAAACTGACCAAAATAATAGATCCTCTTCAGTCCAATACACTGTACTTGCTGGGAAGAGACGCGAGTGCTATTTGCCCTGTGTATGACAATGGGAGCGCAATAGTGACTCTTCTTACCATAAAACAACTCTTGCTCGTAGGACCAGAAACTGCATGGGATTCAACTCCATTTAGGACTGGGAAAGAAACGCAAGCTCGCCTTACAAGAAACACACTCTGCTTTAGAGAAAAGACCATTTTCTACTCTACTGTGTTTCCTATAGGGCCAGAACAGTGAGCTTGCTCAGAACAAAAGAACTGTGCTTCCTACACACACGGGCCATATCTAGTTCAACTCTGCTTTGGAAACTGACAAGAACAGTAGCTCCTCTTAAGTCCAATACACTGTACTTGCTGGGAACAGACGCGAGTGCTATTTGCACTGTGTATGGCAATGGGAGCTCAATAGTGACTTTCCTTACCAGAAAACAACTCTTGCTCGTAGGACCAGAAACTGTATGTGATTCAACTCCATTTAGGACTGGGAAACAAATGCTAGGTCGCCTTACAAGAAACACAATCTACTTTAGGGAAAAGAGCACTCTTCTACTCTACTGTGTTTCCGATGCGGTCCAAACAGTGAACTTGCTCAGAACAAAAGAACTGTGCTTCCTACACACACGGCCATATCTAGTTCAATTTTGCTTATAAACCTGACAAGAACAGTAGATCCTCTTCAGTCCAATACACTGTACTGCTGGGAACAGACAACAGTGCTATTTTTCCTGTGTATGGCAATGGCAGCGCAATAGTGTCTCTTCTTACCAGAAAAAAACTCTTGCTCGTAGGAGCAGAAACTGCATGTGATTCAACTCCATTTAGGACTGGGAAACAAACGCTAGCTCGCCTTACAAGAAACACACTCTGCTTTTGAGAAAAGAGCACTGTTCTACTCTACTGTGTTTCCTATAGGGCCAGAACAGTGAGCTGGCTGAGAACAAAAGAACTGTGCTTCCTACACACACGGACCATATCTAGTTCAACTATGCTTTGGAAACTGAAAACAACAGTAGCTCCTATTCAGTCCAATACAATGTACTTGCTGGGAACAGACACGAGTGCTATTTGCACTGTGTACGTCAATTGGAGCGCAATAGTGTCTCTCCTTACCAGAAAACAACTCTTGCTCGTAGGACCAAAAACTGCATGTGACTCAACTCAATTTAGGACTGGGAAACAAACGCTAGCTCTCCTTTGAAGAAAAACACTCTGCTTTAGAAAAAAGAGCACTCTTCTACTCTACTGTGTTTCCTATAGTGCCAGAACAGTGACCTTGATCAGAACAAAAGAACTGTGCTTCCTACACACACGGCCATATCTAGTTCAACTCTGCTTAGGAACCTGACAAGAACAGTAGATCCTCTTCAGTCCAATACACTGTACATGATGGGAACAGACGCCAGTGCTATTTGCCCTGTGTATTTCAATGGTAGCACAATAGTGACTCTTCTTACCAGAAAACAACTCTTGCTCGTAGGACCAGAAACTGCATGTGATTCAACTCCATTTAGGACTGGGAAACAAACTCTAGCTCGCCTTACAGGAAACACACTCTGCTTTTGAGAAAAGAGCACTCTTCTACTCTACTGTGTTTCTAATGGGGTCCAAACAGTGAGCTTGCTCAGAACAAAAGAACTGTGCTTCCTACACACGGGCCATATCTCGTTCAACTCTGCTTAGGAAACTGAAAAGAACAGTAGCTCCTATTCTGTCCAATACACTGTACTTGCTGGGAAGAGACGCGAGTGCTATTTGCACTGTGTATGGCAATTGGAGCGCAATAGTGACTCCTCTTACCAGAAAACAACTCTTGCTCGTAGGAGCAAAAACTGCATGTGACTCAACTCCATTTTGGACTGTGAAACAAATGCTAGCTCGCCTTACAAGAAACACACTCTGCTATTGAGAAAAGAGCACTCTTCTACGCTACTCTGTTTCGAATAGGGCCAGAACAGTGAGCTTGCTCAGAACAAAAGAACTGTGATTCCTACACACACGGTCATATCTAGTCCAATTCTGCTTAGGAAAGTGACAAGAATAATAGAGCCTCTTCAGTCCAATACACTGTACTTGCTGGGAACAGACACGAGTGCTATTTGCCCTGTGTATGAAAATGGGAGCACAATAGTAACTCTTCTTACCAGAAAACAACTCTTGCTGGTAGGACCAGAAACTGCATGAGATTCAACTCCATTTAGGACTGGGAAAAAAAACGCTAGCTCACCTTACAAGAAACACACTCTGCTTTTGAGAAAAGAGCCCTCTTCTACTCTAAAGTGTTTCCTATAGGGCCAAGACAGTGAGCTTGCTCAGAACAAAAGAACTGTGCTTCCTACACACACGGTCATATCTAGTTCAATTCTGCTTAGGAAACTGACAAGAATAGTAGATCCTCTTCAGTCCAATACACTGTACTTGCTGGGAACAGACGCGAGTGCTATTTGCACTGTGTATGGCAATGGGAGCGCAATAGTGACTTTCCTTACCAGAAAACAACTCTTGCTCGTAGGACCAGAAAATGCATGTGATTCAACTCCATATAGGACTGGGAAACAAACGCTAACTCGCCTTACAAGAAACACACTCTGCTTTTGAGAAAAGAGCACTCTTCTACTCTACTGTGTTTCCTATAGGGCCAGAACATTGAGCTTGCTCAGAACAAAAAACCGTGCTTCCTACTCACACCACCATACCTAGTTCAATTCTGCTTAGGAACCTGACAAGAACAGTAGATCCTCTTCAGTCCAATACACTGTACTGCTGGAAGAGACAACAGTGCTATTTGTCCTGTGTAGGGAAATGGCAGCGCAATAGTGATTATTCTTACCATAAAAAAACTCTTGCTCATAGGACCAGAAACTGCATGTGATTCAACTCCATTTAGGACTGGGAAAGAAACGCAAGCTCGCCTTACAAGAAACACACTCTGCTTTTGAGAAAGAGCACTCTTCTACTCTACTGTGTTTCCTATATGGTCCAAACAGTGAGCTTGCTCAGAACAAAACAACTGTGCTTCCTACACACACCGCCATACCTAGTTCAATTCTGCTTAGGAACCTGACAAGAACAGTAGATCCTCTTCAGTCCAATACACTGCACTTGCTGGGAACAGACGCGAGTGCTATTTTCCCTGTGTATGTCAATGGGAGGGCAATAGTGACTCTTCTAACCAGAAAACAACTCTTGCTCATAGGACCAGAAACTGCATGAGATTCAACTCCATTTAGGACTGGGAAACAAACGCTAGCTCACCTTACAAGAAACACACTCTGCATTTGAGAAAAGAGCCCTCTTCTACTCTAAAGTGTTTCTTATAGGGCCAGAACAGTGAGCTTGCTCAGAACAAAAGAACTCTTCTTCCTAAACACACGGTCATATCTAGTTCAATTCTGTTTAGGAAACTGACAAGAATAGTAGATCCTCTTCAGTCCAATACACTGTACTTGCTGGGAACAGACGCGAGTGCTATTTGCACTGTGTATGGCAATGGGAGCGCAATAGTGACTTTCCTTACCAGAAAACAACTCTTGCTCGTAGGACCAGAAAATGCATGTGATTCAACTCCATATAGGACTGGGAAACAAACGCTAGCTCGCCTTACAAGAAACACACTCTGCTTTTGAGAAAAGAGCACTCTTCTACTCTACTTTCTTTCCTATAGGGCCAGATCAGTGAGCTTGCACAGAACAAAAAACCGTGCTTCCTACTCACACCACCATACCTAGTTCAATTCTGCTTAGGAACCTGACAAGAACAGTAGATCCTCTTCAGTCCAATACACTGTACTGCTGGGAAGAGACAACAGTGCTAATTGTCCTGTGTAGGGAAATGGCAGCGCAATAGTGACTATTCTTACCATAAAACAACTCTTGCTCATAGGACCAGAAACTGCATGTGATTCAACTCCATTTAGGACTGGGAAAGAAACGCAAGCTCGCCTTACAAGAAACACACTCTGCTTTTGAGAAAAGAGCACTCTTCTACTCTACTGTGTTTCCTATATGGTCCAAACAGTGAGCTTGCTCAGAACAAAACAACTGTGCTTCCTACACACACCGCCATACCTAGTTCAATTCTGCTTAGGAACCTGACAAGAACAGTAGATCCTCTTCAGTCCAATACACTGTACTTGAGGGAACAGACGCGAGTGCTATTTGCCCTGTGTATGGCAATGGGAGCGCTATAGTGACTTTCCTTACCAGAAAACAACTCTTGTTCGTAGGACCAGAAACTGCATGTGATTCAACTCCATTTAGGACTAGGAAACAAACGCTAGCTCGCCTTACAAGGAACACACTCTGCTTTGAGAAAAGAGCACTCTTCTACTCTACTGTGTTTCCTATAGGGCCAGAACAGTGAGCTTGCTCAGAACATAAGAACTGTGCTTCCTACACACACGGCCATATCTAGTTCAACTCTGCTTAGGAACCTGACAAGAACAGTAGATCCTCTTCAGTCCAATACTCTGTACATGCTGGGAACAGACGCCAGTGCTATTTGCCCTGTGTATGGCAATTGGAGCACAATAGTGACTCTTTTTACCAGAAAACAACTCTTGCTCGTAGGACCAGAAACTGCATGTGATTCAACTCCATTTAGGACTGGGAAACAAACTCTAGCTCACTTTACAAGAAAAACACTCTGCTTTTGAGAAAAGAGCACTCTTCTACTCTACTGTTTTTCCTGTAGGGCCAGAACAGTGAGCTTTCTCAGAAAAAAAAGAACTGTGCTTCCTACACACACGGTCATATCTAGTCCAATTCTGCTTAGGAAACTGACCAAAATAATAGATCCTCTTCAGTCCAATACACTGTACTTGCTGGGAAGAGACGCGAGTGCTATTTGCCCTGTGTATGACAATGGGAGCGCAATAGTGACTCTTCTTACCATAAAACAACTCTTGCTCGTAGGACCAGAAACTGCATGAGATTCAACTCCATTTAGGACTGGGAAAGAAACGCAAGCTCGCCTTACAAGAAACACACTCTGCTTTAGAGAAAAGACCATTTTCTACTCTACTGTGTTTCCTATGGGGCCAGAACAGTTAGCTTGCTCAGAACAAAAGAACTGTGCTTCCTACACACACGGCCATATCTAGTTCAATTCTGCTTAGGAACCTGACAAGAACAGTAGATCCTCTTCATTCCAATACACTGTACTTGCTGGAACAGACGCCAGTGCTATTTTCACTGTGTACGGCAATTGGAGCACAATAGTGACTCGTCTTACCAGAAAACAACTCTTGCTCATAGGACAAAAAACTGCATGTGACTCAACTCCACTTAGGACTGGGAAACAAACTCTAGCTTGCTTTACAAGAAACACACTCTGCTTTTGAGAAAAGAGCACTCTTCTACTCTACTGTGTTTCCTATAGGGCCAGAACAGTGAGCTTTCTCAGAAAAAAGAACTGTGCTTCCTACACACACGGGCCACATCTAGTTCAACTATGCTTAGGAAACTGACAAGAACAGTAGCTCCTCTTCAGTCCGATACATTGTACTTGCCTGGAACAGACGCAAGTGCTATTGTACTGTGTATGGCAATGGGAGCGCAATAGTGACTTTCCTTACCAGAAAACAACTCTTGTTCGTAGGACCAGAAACTGCATGTGATTCAACTCCATTAGGACTAGGAAACAAACGCTAGCTCGCCTTACAAGAAACACACTCTGCTTTAGAGAAAAGAGCAATCATTTACTCTACTGTGTTTCCTACAGGGCCAGAACAGTGAGCTTGTTCAGAACATAAGAACTGTGCTTCCTACACACACGGGCCATATCTAGTTCAACTCTGCTTAGGAAACTGACAAGAACAGTAGCTCCTCTTCAGTCCGATACACTGTACTTGCTGGGACAGATGCGAGTGCTATTAAACTGTGTATGGCAATGGGAGTGCAATAGTGACTTTCCTTACCAGAAAACAACTCTTTCTCATAGGACCAGAAACTGCATGTGATTCAACTCCATTTAGGACTGGGAAACAAACTCTAGCTCGCTTTACAAGAAACACACTCTGCTTTTGAGAAAAGAGCACTCTTCTACTCTACTGTGTTTCCTTCTTTGGGGTCTGAACAGTGAGCTTGCTCAGAACAAAAGAACTGAGCTTCCTACACACACGGCCATATCTAGTTCAATTCTGCTTAGGAACCTGACAAGAACAGTAGATCCTATTCAGTCCAATACACTGTACTTGCTGGGAACAGACGCCAGTGCTATTTGTCCTGTGTATGGCAATGGCAGCGCAATAGTGACTATTCTTACCAGAAAACAACTCTTGCTCGTAGTACCAGAAACTGCATGGGATTCTACTCCATTTAGGACTGCGAAACAAACGCCAGCTCGCCTTACAAGAAACAAACTCTGCTTTAGAGAAAAGAGCACTCTTCTACTCTACTGTGTTTCCTATGGGGTCAAACAGTGAGCTTGCAAAGAACAAAAGAACTGTGCTTCCTACAAACACGGATCATATCTACTTCAACTCTGCTTAGGAAACTGGCAAGAACAGTAGCACCTATTTAGTCCAATACACTGTACTTGCTGGGAACAGAAGCGAGTGCTATTTGCACTGTGTATGGCAATGGGAGCACAATGTGACTTTCCTTACCAGAAAACAACTCTTGTTCGTAGGACCTGAAACTGCATGTAATTCAACTCCATTTAGGACTAGGAAACAAACGCTCACTCGCCTTACAAGAAACACACTCTGCTTTTGAGAAAAGAGCACTCTTCTACTCTACTGTGTTTCCTATAGGGCCAGAACAGTGAGTTTGCTCAGAACATAAGAACTGTGCTTCCTACACACACGGGCCATATCTAGTTCAACTCTGCTTAGGAAACTGACAAGAAAAGTAGCTCCTCTTCAGTCTGATACACTGTACTTGCTGGGAACAGACACGAGTGCTATTTGCACTGTGTATGGAAATGGGAGAGCAATAGTGACTTTCCTTACCAGAAAACAACTCTTGCTTGTAGGACCACAATCTGCATTGATTCAACTCCATTTAGGACTGGGAAACAAACGCTAGCTTGCCTTACAAGAAACACTCTCTGCTTTGGAGAAAAGAGCACTCTTCTACTCTACTGTTTATCCTATCGGGTCCAAACAGTGAGCTTGCCCAGAACAAAAGAACTGTGCTTCCTACACACACGGAACATATCTAATTCAATATTGCTTAGGAACCTGACAAGAACAGTAGATCCTCTTCAGTCCAATACACTGTACTTGCTGGGAACAGACGCCAGTGCTATTTGTCCTGTGTATGGCAATGGCAGCACAATAGTGACTCTTCTTACCATAAAACAAATCATGCTCATAGGACCAGAAACTACATGTGATTCAACTCCATTGAGGACTGGGAAACAAACGCTAGCTCGCCTTACAAGAAACATACTCTGCTTTAGAAAAAGAGCACTCTTTTACTCTACTGTGTTTCCTACATGGCCAGAACAGTGAGCTTGCTCAGAACATAAGAACTGTGCTTCCCACACACGGGCCATATCTAGTTCAACTCTGCTTAGGAAACTGACAAGAACAGTAGCTCCTCTTCAGTCCAATACACTGTACTTGCTGGGAACAGACGCGAGAGCTATTTGCACTGTGTATGCCAAGAGGAGCACAATAGTGACTTTCCTTACCAGAAAACAACTCTTGCTCTTAGGACCAGAAACTGCATGTGATTCAACTTCATTTCGGACTGGGAATCAAACGCTAGCTCGCCTTACAAGAAACACACTCTGCTTTTGAGAAAAGAGCACTCTTCTACTCTACAGTGTTTCCTATGGCGTCCGAACAGTGAGCTTGCTCAGAACAAAAGAACTGTGCTTCCTACACACAGGGCCATATCTAGTTCAATTTTGCTTAGGAACCTGACAAGAACAGTAGCTCCTCTTCAGTCCAATACACTGTACTTGCTGGGAACAGACGCGAGTGCTATTTGCACTGTGTATGGCAATTGGAGCACAACAGTGAATTGTCTTACCAGAAAATAACTCTTGCTCGTAGGACAAAAAACTGCATGTGACTCAAGTCCATTTAGGACTGGGAAACAAACGCTAGCTCGAATTCCAAGAAACACACTCTGCTTTTGAGAAAAGAGCACTCTTCTACTCTACTGTGTTTCCTTTGGGGTCCGAACAGTGAGCTTGCTCAGAACAAAAAAACTGTGCTTCCTACACACACGGCCATATTTAGTACAATTCTGCTTAAGAACCTGACAAGAATAGTAGATCCTCTTCAGTCCAATACACTATACTTGCTGGGAAGAGACGCCAGTTCTATTTGTCCTGTGTATGGCAATGGCAGCGCAATAGTGACTATTTTTACCATAAAACATCTCTTGCTCTTAGGACCAGAAACTGCATGTGATTCAACTCCATTTAGGACTGGGAAACAAACGCTAGCTCGCCTTACAAGAAACACACTCTGCTTTTGAGAAAAGAGCACTCTTCTACTCTACTGTGTTTCCTATAGGGCCAGAACAGTGAGCTAGTTCAGAACATAAGAACTGTGCTTCCTACACACACGGGCCATATCTAGTTCAACTCTGCTTAGGAAACTGACAAGAACAGTAGCTCCTCTTCAGTCATATACACTGAACTTGCTGGGAACAGACGCGAGTGCTATTAAACTGTGTATGGCAATGGGAGTGCAATAGTGACTTTCCTTACCAGAAAACAACTCTTTCTCGTAGGTCCAGAAACTGCATGTGATTCAACTCCATTTAGGACTGGGAAACAAACTCTAGCTCGCTTTACAAGAAACACACTCTGCTTTTGAGAAAAGAGCACTCTTCTACTCTACTGTGTTTCCTTTGGGGTCCGAACAGTGAGCTTGCTCAGAACAAAAGAACTGTGCTTCCTACACACACGGCCATATCTAGTTCAATTCTGCTTAGGAACCTGACAAGAACAGTAGATCCTCTTCAGTCCAATACACTGTACTTGCTGCGAACAGACGCCAGTGCTATTTGTCCTGTGTATGGCAATGGCAGCGCAATAGTGACTATTCTTACCATAAAACAACTCTTGCTCATAGGACAAAAAACTGCATGTGATTCCACTCCATTTAGGACTGGGAAACAAACGCTAGCTTGCCTTACAAGAAACACACTATGTTTTAGAGAAAAGAGCACTCTTCTACTCTACTGTGTTTCCTATGGGGTCCAAAAAGTGAGCTTGCTCAGAACAAAAGAACTGTGTTTCCTACACACACAGACCATGTGAAGTTCACCTCTGCTTAGGAAACTGACAAGAACAGTAGCTCCTATTCAGTCCAATACACTGTACTTGAGGGAACAGACGCGAGTGCTATTTGCCCTGTGTATGGCAATGGGAGCGCTATAGTGACTTTCCTTACCAGAAAACAACTCTTGGTCGTAGGACCAGAAACTGCATGTGATTCAACTCCATTTAGGACTAGGAAACAAACGCTAGCTCGCCTTACAAGGAACACACTCTGCTTTTGAGAAAAGAGCACTCTTCTACTCTACTGTGTTTCCTATAGGGCCAGAACAGTGAGCTTGCTCAGAACATAAGAACTGTGCTTCCTACACACACGGCCATATCTAGTTCAACTCTGCTTAGGAACCTGACAAGAACAGTAGATCCTCTTCAGTCCAATACTCTGTACATGCTGGGAACAGACGCCAGTGCTATTTGCCCTGTGTATGGCAATTGGAGCACAATAGTGACTCTTTTTACCAGAAAACAACTCTTGCTCGTAGGACCAGAAACTGCATGTGATTCAACTCCATTTAGGACTGGGAAACAAACTCTAGCTCACTTTACAAGAAACACACTCTGCTTTAGAGAAAAGAGCACTCTTCTACTCTACTGTTTTTCCTGTAGGGCCAGAACAGTGAGCTTTCTCAGAAAAAAAAGAACTGTGCTTCCTACACACACGGTCATATCTAGTCCAATTCTGCTTAGGAAACTGACCAAAATAATAGATCCTCTTCAGTCCAATACACTGTACTTGCTGGGAAGAGACGCGAGTGCTATTTGCCCTGTGTATGACAATGGGAGCGCAATAGTGACTCTTCTTACCATAAAACAACTCTTGCTCGTAGGACCAGAAACTGCATGAGATTCAACTCCATTTAGGACTGGGAAAGAAACGCAAGCTCGCCTTACAAGAAACACACTCTGCTTTAGAGAAAAGACCATTTTCTACTCTACTGTGTTTCCTATAGGGCCAGAACAGTGAGCTTGCTCAGAACAAAAGAACTGTGCTTCCTACACACACGGGCCATATCTAGTTCAACTCTGCTTTGGAAACTGACAAGAACAGTAGCTCCTCTTAAGTCCAATACACTGTACTTGCTGGGAACAGACGCGAGTGCTATTTGCACTGTGTATGGCAATGGGAGCTCAATAGTGACTTTCCTTACCAGAAAACAACTCTTGCTCGTAGGACCAGAAACTGTATGTGATTCAACTCCATTTAGGACTGGGAAACAAATGCTAGGTCGCCTTACAAGAAACACAATCTACTTTAGGGAAAAGAGCACTCTTCTACTCTACTGTGTTTCCGATGCGGTCCAAACAGTGAACTTGCTCAGAACAAAAGAACTGTGCTTCCTACACACACGGCCATATCTAGTTCAATTTTGCTTATAAACCTGACAAGAACAGTAGATCCTCTTCAGTCCAATACACTGTACTGCTGGGAACAGACAACAGTGCTATTTTTCCTGTGTATGGCAATGGCAACGCAATAGTGTCTCTTCTTACCAGAAAAAAACTCTTGCTCGTAGGAGCAGAAACTGCATGTGATTCAACTCCATTTAGGACTGGGAAACAAACGCTAGCTCGCCTTACAAGAAACACACTCTGCTTTTGAGAAAAGAGCACTGTTCTACTCTACTGTGTTTCCTATAGGGCCAGAACAGTGAGCTGGCTGAGAACAAAAGAACTGTGCTTCCTACACACACGGACCATATCTAGTTCAACTATGCTTTGGAAACTAAAAACAACAGTAGCTCCTATTCAGTCCAATACAATGTACTTGCTGGGAACAGACACGAGTGCTATTTGCACTGTGTATGTCAATTGGAGCGCAATAGTGTCTCTCCTTACCAGAAAACAACTCTTGCTCGTAGGACCAAAAACTGCATGTGACTCAACTCAATTTAGGACTGGGAAACAAACGCTAGCTCTCCTTTGAAGAAAAACACTCTGCTTTAGAAAAAAGAGCACTCTTCTACTCTACTGTGTTTCCTATAGTGCCAGAACAGTGAGCTTGATCAGAACAAAAGAACTGTGCTTCCTACACACACGGCCATATCTAGTTCAACTCTGCTTAGGAACCTGACAAGAACAGTAGATCCTCTTCAGTCCAATACACTGTACATGATGGGAACAGACGCCAGTGCTATTTGCCCTGTGTATTTCAATGGTAGCACAATAGTGACTCTTCTTACCAGAAAACAACTCTTGCTCGTAGGACCAGAAACTGCATGTTATTCAACTCCATTTAGGACTGGGAAACAAACTCTAGCTCGCCTTACAGGAAACACACTCTGCTTTTGAGAAAAGAGCACTCTTCTACTCTACTGTGTTTCTAATGGGGTCCAAACAGTGAGCTTGCTCAGAACAAAAGAACTGTGCTTCCTACACACGGGCCATATCTCGTTCAACTCTGCTTAGGAAACTGAAAAGAACAGTAGCTCCTATTCTGTCCAATACACTGTACTTGCTGGGAAGAGACGCGAGTGCTATTTGCACTGTGTATGGCAATTGGAGCGCAATAGTGACTCTTCTTACCAGAAAACAACTCTTGCTCGTAGGAGCAAAAACTGCATGTGACTCAACTCCATTTTGGACTGTGAAACAAATGCTAGCTCGCCTTACAAGAAACACACTCTGCTATTGAGAAAAGAGCACTCTTCTACGCTACTCTGTTTCGAATAGGGCCAGAACAGTGAGCTTGCTCAGAACAAAAGAACTGTGATTCCTACACACACGGTCATATCTAGTCCAATTCTGCTTAGGAAAGTGACAAGAATAATAGAGCCTCTTCAGTCCAATACACTGTACTTGCTGGGAACAGACACGAGTGCTATTTGCCCTGTGTATGAAAATGGGAGCACAATAGTAACTCTTCTTACCAGAAAACAACTCTTGCTGGTAGGACCAGAAACTGCATGAGATTCAACTCCATTTAGGACTGGGAAAAAAACGCTAGCTCACCTTACAAGAAACACACTCTGCTTTTGAGAAAAGAGCCCTCTTCTACTCTAAAGTGTTTCCTATAGGGCCAAGACAGTGAGCTTGCTCAGAACAAAAGAACTGTGCTTCCTACACACACGGTCATATCTAGTTCAATTCTGCTTAGGAAACTGACAAGAATAGTAGATCCTCTTCAGTCCAATACACTGTACTTGCTGGGAACAGACGCGAGTGCTATTTGCACTGTGTATGGCAATGGGAGCGCAATAGTGACTTTCCTTACCAGAAAACAACTCTTGCTCGTAGGACCAGAAAATGCATGTGATTCAACTCCATATAGGACTGGGAAACAAACGCTAACTCGCCTTACAAGAAACACACTCTGCTTTTGAGAAAAGAGCACTCTTCTACTCTACTGTGTTTCCTATAGGGCCAGAACATTGAGCTTGCTCAGAACAAAAAACCGTGCTTCCTACTCACACCACCATACCTAGTTCAATTCTGCTTAGGAACCTGACAAGAACAGTAGATCCTCTTCAGTCCAATACACTGTACTGCTGGGAAGAGACAACAGTGCTATTTGTCCTGTGTAGGGAAATGGCAGCGCAATAGTGACTATTCTTACCATAAAAAAACTCTTGCTCATAGGACCAGAAACTGCATGTGATTCAACTCCATTTAGGACTGGGAAAGAAACGCAAGCTCGCCTTACAAGAAACACACTCTGCTTTTGAGAAAAGAGCACTCTTCTACTCTACTGTGTTTCCTATATGGTCCAAACAGTGAGCTTGCTCAGAACAAAACAACTGTGCTTCCTACACACACCGCCATACCTAGTTCAATTCTGCTTAGGAACCTTACAAGAACAGTAGATCCTCTTCAGTCCAATACACTGCACTTGCTGGGAACAGACGCGAGTGCTATTTTCCCTGTGTATGTCAATGGGAGGGCAATAGTGACTCTTCTAACCAGAAAACAACTCTTGCTCATAGGACCAGAAACTGCATGAGATTCAACTCCATTTAGGACTGGGAAACAAACGCTAGCTCACCTTACAAGAAACACACTCTGCATTTGAGAAAAGAGCCCTCTTCTACTCTAAAGTGTTTCTTATAGGGCCAAGACAGTGAGCTTGCTCAGAACAAAAGAACTCTTCTTCCTAAACACACGGTCATATCTAGTTCAATTCTGTTTAGGAAACTGACAAGAATAGTAGATCCTCTTCAGTCCAATACACTGTACTTGCTGGGAACAGACGCGAGTGCTATTTGCACTGTGTATGGCAATGGGAGCGCAATAGTGACTTTCCTTACCAGAAAACAACTCTTGCTCGTAGGACCAGAAAATGCATGTGATTCAACTCCATATAGGACTGGGAAACAAACGCTAGCTCGCCTTACAAGAAACACACTCTGCTTTTGAGAAAAGAGCACTCTTCTACTCTACTTTCTTTCCTATAGGGCCAGAACAGTGAGCTTGCACAGAACAAAAAACCGTGCTTCCTACTCACACCACCATACCTAGTTCAATTCTGCTTAGGAACCTGACAAGAACAGTAGATCCTCTTCAGTCCAATACACTGTACTGCTGGGAAGAGACAACAGTGCTAATTGTCCTGTGCAGGGAAATAGCAGCGCAATAGTGACTATTCTTACCATAAAACAACTCTTGCTCATAGGACCAGAAACTGCATGTGATTCAACTCCATTTAGGACTGGGAAAGAAACGCTAGCTCGCCTTACAAGAAACACACTCTGCTTTTGAGAAAAGAGCACTCTTCTACTCTACTGTGTTTCCTATGGGGTCCAAACAGTGAGCTTGCTCAGAACAAAACAACTGTGCTTCCTACACACACTGCCATACCTAATTCAATTCTGCTTAGGAACCTGACAAGAATAGTAGATCCTCTTCAGTCCAATACACTGCACTTGCTGGGAACAGACGCGAGTGCTATTTTCCCTGTGTATGACAATGGGAGGGCAATAGTGACTCTTCTTACCAGAAAACAACTCTTGCTCGGAGGACCAGAAACTGCATGAGATTCAACTCCATTTAGGACTGGGAAACAAACGCTAGCTCACCTTACAAGAAACACACTCTGCTATTGAGAAAAGAGCACTCTTCTACTCTACTGTGTTTTCTATGGGGTCCAAAAAGTGAGCTTGCTCAGAACAAAAGAACTGTGTTTCCTACACACACGGACCATATGAAGTTCACCTCTGCTTAGGAAACTGACAAGAACAGTAGCTCCTATTCAGTCCAATACACTGTACTTGAGGGAACAGACGCGAGTGCTATTTGCACTGTGTATGGCATTTGGAGCGCAATAGTGACTCTTCTTACCAGAAAACAACTCTTCCTCGTAGGACCAAAAACTGCCTGTTACTCAACTCCACTTAGGACTGGGAAACAAATGCGAGCTCGCCTTACAAGAAACACACTCTGCTTTTGAGAAAAGAGCACTCTTCTACTCTACTGTGTTTCCTATGGGGTCCAAACAATGAGCTTGCTCAGAACAAAAGAACTGTGCTTCCTACACACACGGACCATATGTAGTTCAACTCTGCTTAGGAAAATGACAAGAACAGTAGCTCCTCTTCAGTCCAATACACTGTACTTGCTGGGAACAGACGCGAGTGGTATTTGCACTGTGTATGGCAATGAGAGCGCAATAGTGACTTTCTTTACCAGAAAACAACTCTTGCTCGTAGGACCAGAAACTGCATGTGATTCCACTCCATTTAGGACTGGGAAACAAACGCTAGCTCGCATTACAAGAAATACACTCTGCTTTAGAAAAAAGAGCACTCTTCTCCTCTACTGTGTTTCCTATAGGGTCCAAACAGTGAGCTTGCTCAGAACAAACGTACTGTGCTTCCTACACACACGGAACATATGTAGTTCAACTCTGCTTAGGAAAATGACAAGAACAGTAGCTCCTATTCAGTCCAATACACTGTACTTGCTGGGAACAGACGCGAGTGCTATTTGTACTGTGTATGGCAATGGGAGCGCAATAGTGACTTTCCTTACCAGAAAACAACTCTTGTTCATAGGACCAGAAACTGCATGTGATTCAACTCCATTTAGGACTAGGAAACAAACGCTATCTCGCCTTACAAGGAAAACACTCTACTTTTGAGAAAAGAGCACTCTTCTACTCTACTGTGTTTCCTATAGGGCCAGAACAGTGAGCTTGCTCAGAACATAAGAACTGTGCTTCCTACACACACGGGCCATATCTCGTTCAACTCTGCTTAGGAAACTGACAAGAACAGTAGCTCCTCTTCAGTCCCATACACTGTACTTACTGGGAACAGACACGAGTGCTGTTTGCACTGTATATGGCAATGGGAGCGCAATAGTGACTTTCCTTACCAGAAAACAACTCTTGCTCGTAGGACCAGAAACTGCATGTGATTCCACTCCATTTAGGAGTGGGAAACAAATGCTAGCTCGCGTTATAAGAAACACACTCTGCTTTTGAGAAAAGAACACTCTTCTACTCTACTGTGTTTCCTATGGGGCCAGAACAGTTAGCTTGCTCAGAACAAAAGAACTGTGCTTCCTACACACACGGCCATATCTAGTTCAATTCTGCTTAGGAACCTGACAAGAACAGTAGATCCTCTTCATTCCAATACACTGTACTTGCTGGGAACAGACGCCAGTGCTATTTTCACTGTGTACGGCAATTGGAGCACAATAGTGACTCGTCTTACCAGAAAACAACTCTTGCTCATAGGACAAAAAACTGCATGTGACTCAACTCCACTTAGGACTGGGAAACAAACTCTAGCTTGCTTTACAAGAAACACACTCTGCTTTTGAGAAAAGAGCACTCTTCTACTCTACTGTGTTTCCTATAGGGCCAGAACAGTGAGCTTTCTCAGAAAAAAAGAACTGTGCTTCCTACACACACGGGCCACATCTAGTTCAACTATGCTTAGGAAACTGAAGAGAACAGTAGCTCCTCTTCAGTCTGATACATTGTACTTGCCTGGAACAGACGCAAGTGCTATTTGTACTGTGTATGGCAATGGGAGCGCAATAGTGACTTTCCTTACCAGAAAACAACTCTTGTTCGTAGGACCAGAAACTGCATGTGATTCAACTCCATTTAGGACTAGGAAACAAACGCTAGCTCGCCTTACAAGAAACACACTCTGCTTTAGAGAAAAGAGCAATCATTTACTCTACTGTGTTTCCTACAGGGCCAGAACAGTGAGCTTGTTCAGAACATAAGAACTGTGCTTCCTACACACACGGGCCATATCTAGTTCAACTCTGCTTAGGAAACTGACAAGAACAGTAGCTCCTCTTCAGTCCGATACACTGTACTTGCTGGGAACAGATGCGAGTGCTATTAAACTGTGTATGGCAATGGGAGTGCAATAGTGACTTTCCTTACCAGAAAACAACTCTTTCTCATAGGACCAGAAACTGCATGTGATTCAACTCCATTTAGGACTGGGAAACAAACTCTAGCTCGCTTTACAAGAAACACACTCTGCTTTTGAGAAAAGAGCACTCTTCAACTCTACTGTGTTTCCTTTGGGGTCTGAACAGTGAGCTTGCTCAGAACAAAAGAACTGAGCTTCCTACACACACGGCCATATCTAGTTCAATTCTGCTTAGGAACCTGACAAGAACAGTAGATCCTATTCAGTCCAATACACTGTACTTGCTGGGAACAGACGCCAGTGCTATTTGTCCTGTGTATGGCAATGGCAGCGCAATAGTGACTATTCTTACCAGAAAACAACTCTTGCTCGTAGTACCAGAAACTGCATGGGATTCTACTCCATTTAGGACTGCGAAACAAACGCCAGCTCGCCTTACAAGAAACAAACTCTGCTTTAGAGAAAAGAGCACTCTTCTACTCTACTGTGTTTCCTATGGGGTCAAACAGTGAGCTTGCAAAGAACAAAAGAACTGTGCTTCCTACAAACACGGATCATATCTACTTCAACTCTGCTTAGGAAACTGGCAAGAACAGTAGCACCTATTTAGTCCAATACACTGTACTTGCTGGGAACAGAAGCGAGTGCTATTTGCACTGTGTATGGCAATGGGAGCACAATGTGACTTTCCTTACCAGAAAACAACTCTTGTTCGTAGGACCTGAAACTGCATGTAATTCAACTCCATTTAGGACTAGGAAACAAACGCTCACTCGCCTTACAAGAAACACACTCTGCTTTTGAGAAAAGAGCACTCTTCTACTCTACTGTGTTTCCTATAGGGCCAGAACAGTGAATTTGCTCAGAACATAAGAACTGTGCTTCCTACACACACGGGCCATATCTAGTTCAACTCTGCTTAGGAAACTGACAAGAAAAGTAGCTCCTCTTCAGTCTGATACACTGTACTTGCTGGGAACAGACACGAGTGCTATTTGCACTGTGTATGGAAATGGGAGAGCAATAGTGACTTTCCTTACCAGAAAACAACTCTTGCTTGTAGGACCACAATCTGCATTGATTCAACTCCATTTAGGACTGGGAAACAAACGCTAGCTCGCCTTACAAGAAACACTCTCTGCTTTGGAGAAAAGAGCACTCTTCTACTCTACTGTTTATCCTATCGGGTCCAAAAAGTGAGCTTGCTCAGAACAAAAGAACTGTGCTTCCTACACACACGGAACATATCTAATTCAATATTGCTTAGGAACCTGACAAGAACAGTAGATCCTCTTCAGTCCAATACACTGTACTTGCTGGGAACAGACGCCAGTGCTATTTGTCCTGTGTATGGCAATGGCAGCACAATAGTGACTCTTCTTACCATAAAACAAATCATGCTCGTAGGACCAGAAACTGCATGTGATTCAACTCCATTGAGGACTGGGAAACAAACGCTAGCTCGCCTTACAAGAAACATACTCTGCTTTAGAAAAAGAGCACTCTTTTACTCTACTGTGTTTCCTACATGGCCAGAACAGTGAGCTTGCTCAGAACATAAGAACTGTGCTTCCCACACACGGGCCATATCTAGTTCAACTCTGCTTAGGAAACTGACAAGAACAGTAGCTCCTCTTCAGTCCAATACACTGTACTTGCTGGGAACAGACGCGAGAGCTATTTGCACTGTGTATGCCAAGAGGAACACAATAGTGACTTTCCTTACCAGAAAACAACTCTTGCTCTTAGGACCAGAAACTGCATGTGATTCAACTTCATTTAGGATTGGGAATCAAACGCTAGCTCGCCTTACAAGAAACACACTCTGCTTTTGAGAAAAGAGCACTCTTCTACTCTACAGTGTTTCCTATGGCGTCCGAACAGTGAGCTTGCTCAGAACAAAAGAACTGTGCTTCCTACACACAGGGCCATATCTAGTTCAATTTTGCTTAGGAACCTGACAAGAACAGTAGCTCCTCTTCAGTCCAATACACTGTACTTGCTGGGAACAGACGCGAGTGCTATTTGCACTGTGTATGGCAATTGGAGCACAACAGTGACTTGTCTTACCAGAAAATAACTCTTGCTCGTAGGACAAAAAACTGCATGTGACTCAAGTCCATTTAGGACTGGGAAACAAACGCTAGCTCGAATTCCAAGAAACACACTCTGCTTTTGAGAAAAGAGCACTCTTCTACTCTACTGTGTTTCCTTTGGGGTCCGAACAGTGAGCTTGCTCAGAACAAAAAAACTGTGCTTCCTACACACACGGCCATATTTAGTACAATTCTGCTTAAGAACCTGACAAGAATAGTAGATCCTCTTCAGTCCAATACACTATACTTGCTGGGAAGAGACGCCAGTTCTATTTGTCCTGTGTATGGCAATGGCAGCGCAATAGTGACTATTTTTACCATAAAACATCTCTTGCTCGTAGGACCAGAAACTGCATGTGATTCAACTCCATTTAGGACTGGGAAACAAACGCTAGCTCGCCTTACAAGAAACACACTCTGCTTTAGAAAAAGAGCACTCTTCTACTCTACTGTGTTTCCTACAAGGCCAGAACAGTGAGCTTGCTCAGAAAAAAAGAACTGTGCTTCCCACACACGGGCCATATCTAGTTCAACTCTGCTTAGGAAACTGAGAAGAACAGTAGATCCTCTTCAGTCCAATACACTGTACTTGCTGGGAACAGACGCGAGTGCTATTTGCACTGTGTATGGCAATGGGAGCGCAATAGTGACTCTTCTTACCAGAAAACAACTCTTGTTTGTAGGACAAGAAACTGCATGTGATTCCACTCCATATAGGACTGGGAAAGAAACACTAACTCGCCTTACAAGAAACACACTCTGCTTTTGAGAAAAGAGCACTCTTCTACTCTAATGTGTTTCCGATGGGGTCCGAACAGTGAGCTTGTTCAGAACAAAAGAACTGTGCTTCCTACACACGGCCATATCTTGTTCAATTTTGCTTATAAACCTGACAAGAACAGTAGATCCTCTTCAGTCCAATACACTGTGCTGCTGGGACCAGACAACAGTGCTATTTGTCCTGTGTATGGCAATGGCAGCGCAATAGTGACTCTTCTTTCCCGAAAAAACTCTTGCTCCTAGGAGCAGAAACTGCATGTGATTCAACTCCAATTAGGACTGGGAAACAAACGCTAGCTCGCCTTACAAGAAACACACTCTGCTTTTGAGAAAAGAGCACTCTTCTACTCTACTGTGTTTCCTATAGGGCCAGAACAGTGAGCTTGATCAGAACAAAAGAACTGTGCTTCCTACACACACGGCCATATCTAGTTCAACTCTGCTTAGGAACCTGACAAGAACAGTAGATCCTCTTCAGTCCAATACACTGTACATGATGGGAACAGACGCCAGTGCAATTTGCCCTGTGAATTTCAATATGAGCACAATAGTGACTCTTCTTACCAGAAAACATCTCTTGCTCGTAGGACCAGACACTGCATGTGATTCAACTCCATTTAGGACTGGGAAACAAACTCTAGCTCGCCTTACAAGAAACACACTCTGCTTTTGAGAAAAGAGCACTCTTCTACTCTACTGTGTTTCCAATGGGGTCCAAAGAGTGAGCTTGCTCAGAGGAAAAGAACTGTGCTTCCTACACACGGGCCATATCTCGTTCAACTCTGCTTAGGAAACTGAGAAGAACAGTAGCTCCTCTTCAGTCTGATACACTGTACTTGCTGGGAACAGACGCGAGTGCTATTTGCCCTGTGTATGTAAATGGGAGCACAATAGTAACTCTTCTTACCAGAAAACAACTCTTGCTGGTAGGACCAGAAACTGCATGAGATTCAACTCCATTTAGGACTGGGAAACAAACGCTAGCTCACCTTACAAGAAACACACTCTGCTTTTGAGAAAAGAGCACTCTTCTACTCTACTGTGTTTCCTATAGGGCCAGAACACTGAGCTTGCTCAGAACAAAAAAACCGTGCTTCCTACACACACCACCATACCTAGTTCAATTCTGCTCAGGAACCTGACAAGAACAGTAGATCCTCTTCAGTCCAATACACTGTACTGCTTGGAAGAGACAACAGTGCTATTTGTCCTGTGTAGGGAAATGGCAGCACAATAGTGACTATTCTTACCATAAAACAACTCTTGCTCGTAGGACCAGAAACTGCATGTGATTCAACTCCATTTAGGACTGGGAAACAAACGCTAGCTCACCTTACAAGAAACACACTCTGCTTTTGAAAAAAGAGCCCTCTTCTTCTCTAAAGTGTTTCCTATAGGGCCAAAACAGTGAGCTTGATCAGAACAAAAGAACTGTGCTTCCTACACACACGGTCATATCTAGTTCAATTCTGCTTAGGAAACTGACAAGAATAGTAGATCCTCTTCAGTCCAATACACTGCACTTGCTGGGAACAGACGCGAGTGCTATTTGCACTGTGTGTGGCAATGGGAGCGCAATAGTGACTTTCCTTACCAGAAAACAACTCTTGCTCGTAGGACCAGAAACTGCATGTGATTCAACTCCATATAGGACTGGGAAACAAACGCTAGCTCGCCTTACAAGAAACACACTCTGCTTTTGAGAAAACAGCACTCTTCTACTCTACTGTGTTTCCTATAGGGCCAGAACAGTGAGCTTGCTCAGAACAAAAGAACTGTGCTTCTTACACACGGCCATATCTTGTTCAATTTTGCTTATAAACCTGACAAGAACAGTAGATCCTCTTCAGTCCAATACACTGTGCTGCTGGGACCAGACAACAGTGCTATTTGTCCTGTGTATGGCAATGGCAGCGCAATAGTGACTCTTCTTTCCCGAAAAAACTCTTGCTCCTAGGAGCAGAAACTGCATGTGATTCAACTCCAATTAGGACTGGGAAACAAACGCTAGCTCGCCTTACAAGAAACACACTCTGCTTTTGAGAAAAGAGCACTCTTCTACTCTACTGTGTTTCCTATAGGGCCAGAACAGTGAGCTTGATCAGAACAAAAGAACTGTGCTTCCTACACACACGGCCATATCTAGTTCAACTCTGCTTAGGAACCTGACAAGAACAGTAGATCCTCTTCAGTCCAATACACTGTACATGATGGGAACAGACGCCAGTGCAATTTGCCCTGTGAATTTCAATATGAGCACAATAGTGACTCTTCTTACCAGAAAACATCTCTTGCTCGTAGGACCAGACACTGCATGTGATTCAACTCCATTTAGGACTGGGAAACAAACTCTAGCTCGCCTTACAAGAAACACACTCTGCTTTTGAGAAAAGAGCACTCTTCTACTCTACTGTGTTTCCAATGGGGTCCAAAGAGTGAGCTTGCTCAGAGGAAAAGAACTGTGCTTCCTACACACGGGCCATATCTCGTTCAACTCTGCTTAGGAAACTGAGAAGAACAGTAGCTCCTCTTCAGTCTGATACACTGTACTTGCTGGGAACAGACGCGAGTGCTATTTGCCCTGTGTATGTAAATGGGAGCACAATAGTAACTCTTCTTACCAGAAAACAACTCTTGCTGGTAGGACCAGAAACTGCATGAGATTCAACTCCATTTAGGACTGGGAAACAAACGCTAGCTCACCTTACAAGAAACACACTCTGCTTTTGAGAAAAGAGCACTCTTCTACTCTACTGTGTTTCCTATAGGGCCAGAACACTGAGCTTGCTCAGAACAAAAAAACCGTGCTTCCTACACACACCACCATACCTAGTTCAATTCTGCTCAGGAACCTGACAAGAACAGTAGATCCTCTTCAGTCCAATACACTGTACTGCTTGGAAGAGACAACAGTGCTATTTGTCCTGTGTAGGGAAATGGCAGCACAATAGTGACTATTCTTACCATAAAACAACTCTTGCTCGTAGGACCAGAAACTGCATGTGATTCAACTCCATTTAGGACTGGGAAACAAACGCTAGCTCACCTTACAAGAAACACACTCTGCTTTTGAAAAAAGAGCCCTCTTCTTCTCTAAAGTGTTTCCTATAGGGCCAAAACAGTGAGCTTGATCAGAACAAAAGAACTGTGCTTCCTACACACACGGTCATATCTAGTTCAATTCTGCTTAGGAAACTGACAAGAATAGTAGATCCTCTTCAGTCCAATACACTGCACTTGCTGGGAACAGACGCGAGTGCTATTTGCACTGTGTGTGGCAATGGGAGCGCAATAGTGACTTTCCTTACCAGAAAACAACTCTTGCTCGTAGGACCAGAAACTGCATGTGATTCAACTCCATATAGGACTGGGAAACAAACGCTAGCTCGCCTTACAAGAAACACACTCTGCTTTTGAGAAAACAGCACTCTTCTACTCTACTGTGTTTCCTATAGGGCCAGAACAGTGAGCTTGCTCAGAACAAAAGAACTGTGCTTCTTACACACGGCCATATCTAGTTCAACTCTGCTTAGGAACCTGACAAGAACAGTAGACCCTCTTCAGTCCAATACACTGTACATGCTGGGAACAGACACGAGTGCTATTTGCCTTGTGTATGACAATGGGAGCACAATAGTGACTCTTCTTACCAGAAAACAACTCTTGCTCATAGTACCAGAGACTGCATGTGATTCATCTCCATTTAGGACTAGGAAAAAACACTAGCTCGCCTTAGAAGAAACACATTCTGATTTAGAGAAAAAAGCACTCTTCTACTCTACTGTGTTTCCTAAGAGGTCTGAACAGTGAACTTGCTCAGAACAAAAGAA
Organism: Peromyscus eremicus; assembly: GCF_949786415.1. Classification (NCBI taxonomy): domain Eukaryota; kingdom Metazoa; phylum Chordata; class Mammalia; order Rodentia; family Cricetidae; genus Peromyscus; species Peromyscus eremicus. The sequence continues at coordinate 146,437 of NW_026734721.1, read as the reverse complement.
CTGTGCTTCCTACACACACGGCCATACCTAGTTCAATTCTGCTTAGGAACCTGACAAGAACAGTAGATCCTCTTCAGTACAATACACTGTACATGCTGGGAACAGACGAGAGTGGTGTTTGCCATGTGGATGACAATGGGAGCACAACAGTGACTCTTCTAACCAGAAAACAACTCTTGCTCGTAGGACCAGAGACTGCATGTGATTCAACTCCATTTAGGACTAGGAAACAAACACTAGCTCGCCTTACAAGAAACACACTCTGCTTTTGAGAAAAGAGCACTCCTCTACTCTACTGTGTTTCCTATAGGGCCAGAACAGTGAGCTTGCTGAGATCAAAAGAACTGTGCTTCCTACACACATGGACCACATCTAGTTCAACTATGCTTTGGAAACTGACACAGAGTAGCTCCTAATCAGTCCAATACACTGTACTTGCTGGGAACAGACGCGAGTGCTATTTGCACTGTGTATGGCAATTGGAGCGCAATAGTGACTCTTCTTACCAGAAAACAACTCTTGCTCGTATGTTCAAAAACTGCATGTGACTCAACTCCATTTAGGACTGGGAAACAAACGCGAGCTCGCCTTACAAGAAACACACTCTGCTTTAGAGAAAAGAGCACTCTTCTACTCTACTGTGTTTCCTATAGGGCCAGAACACTGAGCTTGCTCAGAACAAAAGAACTGTGCTTCCTACACACACGGCCATATCTAGTTCAACTCTCCTTAGGAACCTGACAAGAACAGTAGATCCTCTTCAGTCCAATACACTGTACTTGCTGGGAACAGACGCCAGTGCTATTTGCCCTGTGTGTGACAATGGGACACAATAGTGACTCTTCTTACCAGAATACAACTCTTGCTGGTAGGACCAGAAACTGCATGTGATTCAACTCCATTTAGGACTGGGAAACAAACGCTAGGTCGCCTTACAAGAAACACACTCTGCTTTTGAGAAAAGAGCACTCTTCTACTCTACTGTGTTTTGAATGGGGTCCAAACAGTGAGCTTACTCAGAACAAAAGAACTGTGCTTCCTAAACACACGGACCATATCTAGTTCTACTCTGCTTAAGAAACTGACAAGAACAGTAGCTCCTAATCAGTCCAATACACTGTACTTGAAGAGAACAGATGCGAGTCCTATTTGCACTGTGCATGGCATTTGGAGCGCAATAGTGACTCTTCTTACCAGAAAACAACTCTTGCTCATAGGACCAGAAACTGCATGTGATTCAACTCCATTTAGGACTGGGAAACAAATGCTAGCTCGCCTTACAAGAAACATACTCTTATTTAGAGAAAAAAGCATTCTTCTACTCTACTGTGTTTCCTAAGAAGTCCAAACAGTGAACTTGCTCAGAACAAAAGAACTGTGCTTCCTACACACACGGCCATATCTAGTTCAATTCTGCTTAGGAACCTGACAAGAACAGTAGATCCTCTTCACTCCAATACACTGTACTTGCTGGGAAGAGACTCCAGGGCTCTTTGTCCTGTGTATGGCATTGGCAGCGCAATATTGACTCTTCTTACCAGAAAACAACTCTTGCTCGTAGTACCAGAAACTGCATGTGATTCAACTCCATTTAGGACTGGGAAACAAACTCTAGCTCGCCTTACAAGAAACACACTCTGCTTTAGAGAAAAGAGCACTCTTCTACTCTACTGTGTTTCCTATAGGGCCAGAACAGTGAGCTTGCTCAGAACAAAAGTATTGTGCTTCCTACACACACGGTCCATATCTAGTTCAACTCTGCTTAGGAAACTGACAAGAACAGTAGCTCCTCTTCAGTCCAATACACTGTACTTGCTGGGAACAGACGCGAGTGCGATTTGCACTGTGTATGGCAATGGGAGCGCAATAGTGACTCTTCTTACCAGAAAACAACTCTTGTTTGTAGGACCAGAAACTGCATGTGATTCAACTCCATTTAGGACTGGGAAACAAACACTAACTCGCCTTACAAGAAACACACTCTGCTTTTGAGAAAAGAGCACTCTTCTACTCTACTGTGTTTCCTATGGGGTACAAACAGTGAGCTTGCTCAGAACAAAAAACTGTGCTTCCTACACACGGACCATATCTAGTTCAACTCTGCTTACGAAACTGACAAGAACAGTAGCTCCTCTTCAGTCCGATACACTGTACTTGCTGGGAACAAACGCGAGTGCTATTTGCATTGTGTATAGCAATTGGAGCGCAATAGTGACTCTTCTTCCAGAAAACAACTCTTGCTCGTAGGACCAAAAACTGCATGTGACTCAACTCCATTTAGGACTGGGAAACAAACTCGAGCTCACCTTACAAGGAACACACTCTGCTTTTGAGAAAAGAGAACTCTTCTACTCTACTGTGTTTCCTATAGGGCGAAAAGAGTGAGCTTGCTCAGAACAAAAGAACTGTGCTTCCTAAACACACGGTCATAGTAGTTCAATTCTGCTTAGGAAACTGACAAGAATATTAGATCCTCTTCAGTCCAATACACTGTTCTTGCTGGGAACAGACGCGAGTGCTATTTGCCTTGTGTATGAAAATGGGAGCACAATAGTGACTCTTCTTACCAGAAAACAACTCTTGCTTGTAGGACCAGAAACTGCATGTGATTCAACTCCATTTAGGACTGGGAAACAAATGCTAGCTCGCCTTACATGAAACACACTCTGCTTTTGAGAAAAGAGCACTCTTCTACTCTACTGTGTTTCCAATGTTGTCTGAACAGTGAGCTTGCTCAGAAAAAAGAACTGTGCTTCCTACACACACGGCCATATCTAGTTCAATTCTGATTAGGAACCTGACAAGAACTGTAGATCCTCTTCAGTCCAATACACTGCACTTGCTGGGAACAGACGCGAGTGCTATTTTCCCTGTGTATGACAATGGGAGCGCAATAGTGACTCTTCTTACCAGAAAACAACTCTTGCTTGTAGGACCAGAAACTGCATGAGATTCAACTCCATTTAGGACTGGGAAACAAACGCTAGCTCACCTTACAAGAAACACACTCTGCTTTAGAGAAAAGAGCCCTCTTCTACTCTAAAGTATTTCCTATAGGGCCAAAACAGTGAGCTTGCTCAGAACAAAAGAACTGTTCTTCCCACATACGGTCATATCTAGTTCAATTCTGCTTAGGAACCTGACAAGAACAGTAGATCCTCTTCAGTCCAATACACTGTACATGCTGGGAACAGACGCCAGTGCTATTTGCCCTATGTATGACAATGGGAGCACAATAGTGAGTCTTCTTACCAGAAAACAACTCTTGCTCGTAGGACCAGAAACTGCATGTGATTCAACTCCATTTAGGACTGGGAAACAAACGCTAGCTCGCCTTACAAGAAACACACTCTGCTTTTGAGAAAAGAGCACTCTTCTACTCTAATGTGTTTCCTAAGAGGTCCGAACAGTGAGCTTGCTCAGAACAAAAGAACTGTGCTTCCTACACATGGCCATACCTAGTTCAATTCTGCTTAGGAACCTGATAAGAACAGTAGATCCTCTTCAGTCCAATACACTGTACGGCTGGGAACAGACAACAATGCTATTTGTCCTGTGTATGGCAATGGCAGCACAATCGTGACTCTTCTTACCAGAAAACAACTCTTGCTTGTAGGACCAGAAACTGCATGGGATTCAACTCCATTTAGGACTGGGAAACAAACGCTAGCTCGCCTTACAAGAAACACACTCTGCTTTTGAGAAAAGAGCACTCTTCTACTCTACTGTGTTTCCTAAAGGGTCCAAACAGTGAGCTGGCTCAGAACAAAACAACCTTGCTTCCTACACACACGGACCATATCTAGTAAAACTCTGCTTAGGAACCTGACAAGAACAGTAGCTCCTCTTCAGTCCAATACACTGTACTTGCTGGGAACAGACATGAGTGCTATTTGCCCTGTGTTTGACAATGGGAGCACAATAGTGACTCTTCATACCAGAAAACAACTCTTGCTCGTAGGACCAGAAACTGCATGTGATTCAACTAAATTTAGGACTGGGAAACAAACGCTAGCTCGCCTTACAAGAAACACACTCTGCTTTTGAGAAAAGAGCACTCTTCTACTCTACTGTGTTTCCTGTAGGGCCAGAACAGTGAGCTTGCTCAGAACTAAAGAATTGTGCTTCCTACACACACGGCCATATCTAGTTCAATTTTGATTAGGAACCTGACAAGAAGAGTAGATCCTCTTCAGTCAAATACACTGTACTTGATGGGAACAGACGCCAGTGCTATTTGTCCTGTGTATGACAATGGCAGCGCAATAGTGACTATTCTTACCATAAAACAACTCTTGCTCGTAGGACCAGAAACTGCATGTGATTCAACTCCATTTAGGACTGGGAAACAAACCCTAGCTTGCCTTACAAGAAACACACTCTGCTTTAGAGAAAAGAGCATTCTTCTACTCTACTGTGTTTCCTATACGGCCAGAACAGTGAGCTTGCTCAGAACAAAAGAACTGTGCTTCCTACACACATGGGCCATATCTAGTTCAACTCTGCTTAGGAAACTGACAAGAACAGTAGCTCCTCTTCAGTCCAATACACTGTACTTGCTGGGAACAGACGCGAGTCCTATTTGTTCTGTGTATGGCAATGGCAGCGCAATAGTGACTCTACTTACCAGAAAACAACTCTTGCTCGTAGAGCCAGAGACTGCATGTGATTCAACTCCATTTAGGACTAGGAAACAAACACTAGCTCACCTTACAAGAAACACACTCTGATTTAGAGAAAAAAGCACTCTTCTACTCTACTGTGTTTCCTAAGAGGTCTGAACAGTGAACTTGCTCAGAACAAAAGAACTGTGCTTCCTACACACAGGGCCATACCTAGTTCAATTCTGCTTAGGAACCTGAGAAGAACAGTAGATCCTCTTCAGTCCAAAACACTGTACATGCTGGGAACAGACGCAAGTGCTATTTGCCCTGTGTATGACAATGGGAGCACAATAGTGACTCTTCTTACCATAAAACAACTCCTGCTCTTAGGACCAGAAACTGCATGTGATTCAACTCCATTTAGGACTGGGAAACAAACGCTTGCTCGCCTTACAAGAAACACACTCTGCTTTAGAGAAAAGAGCACTCTTCTACTCTACTGTGTTTCCTATAGGGCCAGAACACTGAGCTTGCTCAGAACAAAAGAACTGTGCTTCCTACACACACGGGCCATACATAGTTTAACTCTGCTTAGGAAACTGACAAGAACAGTAGCTCCTCTTCAGTCCAATACACTGTACTTGCTGGGAACAGACGCAAGTGCTATTTGCACTGTGTATGGCAATGGGAGTGCAATAGTGACTCTTCTTACCAGAAAACAACTCTTGTTTGTAGGACAAGAAAATGCATGTGATTCAACTCCATTTAGTACTGGGAAAGAAACACTAACTCGCCTTACAAGAAACACACTCTGCTTTTGAGAAAAGAGCACTCTTCTACTCTACTGTGTTTCCGATGGGGTCCGAACAGTGAGCTTGTTCAGAACAAAAGAACTGTGCTTCCTACACACGGCCATATCTTGTTCAATTTTGCTTATAAACCTGACAAGAACAGTAGATCCTCTTCAGTCCAATACACTGTGCTGCTGGGACCAGACAACAGTGCTATTTGTCCTGTGTATGGCAATGGCAGCGCAATAGTGACTCTTCTTTCCCGAAAAAACTCTTGCTCCTAGGAGCAGAAACTGCATGTGATTCAACTCCAATTAGGACTGGGAAACAAACGCTAGCTCGCCTTACAAGAAACACACTCTGCTTTTGAGAAAAGAGCACTCTTCTACTCTACTGTGTTTCCTATAGGGCCAGAACAGTGAGCTTGATCAGAACAAAAGAACTGTGCTTCCTACACACACGGCCATATCTAGTTCAACTCTGCTTAGGAACCTGACAAGAACAGTAGATCCTCTTCAGTCCAATACACTGTACATGATGGGAACAGACGCCAGTGCAATTTGCCCTGTGAATTTCAATATGAGCACAATAGTGACTCTTCTTACCAGAAAACATCTCTTGCTCGTAGGACCAGACACTGCATGTGATTCAACTCCATTTAGGACTGGGAAACAAACCCTAGCTTGCCTTACAAGAAACACACTCTGCTTTAGAGAAAAGAGCATTCTTCTACTCTACTGTGTTTCCTATACGGCCAGAACAGTGAGCTTGCTCAGAACAAATGAACTGTGCTTCCTACACACCGGCCATATCTAGTTCAACTCTGCTTAGGAAACTGAGAAGAACAGTAGCTCCTCTTCAGTCCAATACACTGTACTTGCGGGGAAGAGACACGATTGCTATTTGCACTGTGTATAGCAATTGGAGCACAATAGTTACTCGTCTTACCAGAAAACAACTCTTGCTCGTAGGACCAAACTCCATGTGACTCAATTCCATTTAGGACTGGGAAACAAACGCTAGCTGCCTTACAAGAAACACACTCTGCTTTTGAGAAAAGAGCACTCTTCTACTCTACTGTGTTTCCCATGGGATCCGAACAGTGAACTTGCTCAGAACAAAAGAACTGTGCTTCCTACACACAAGGCCATATCTAGTTCAATTCTGCTTAGGAACCTGACAAGAACAGTAGATCCTCTTCAGTCCAATACACTGTACTTGCTGGGAACAGAAGCCAGTGCTATTTGTCCTGTGTATGGTAATGGGAGCGCAATAGTGACTCTTCTTACCAGAAAACAACACTTGCTCGTAGGACCAGAAACTGCATGTTATTCAACTCCATTTCGGACTGGGAAACAAAGGCTAGCTTGCCTTACAAGAAACACACTCTGCTTTTGAGAGAAGAGCACTCTTCTACTCTACTGTGTTTCCTGTAGGGCCAGAACAGTGAGCTTGCTCAGAAAAAAAGAACTGTGCTTCCTACACACACGGTCATATCTAGTCCAATTCTGCTTAGGAAACTGACAAAAATAATAGATCCTCTTCAGTCCAATACACTGTACTTGCTGGGAAGAGACGCGAGTGCTATTTGCCCTGTATGAAAATGGGAGCGCAATAGTGACTCTTCTTACCATAAAACAACTCTTGCTCGTAGGACCAGAACCTGCATGAGATTCAACTCCATTTAGGACTGGGAAAGAAACGCTAGCTCGCCTTACAAGAAACACACTCTGCTTTAGAGAAAAGAGCATTTTCTACTCTACTGTGTTTCCTATAGGGCCAGAACAGTGAGCTTGCTCAGAACAAAGAACTGTGCTTCCTACACACACGGGCCATATCTAGTTCAACTCTGCTTACGAACCTGACAAGAACAGTAGACCCTCTTCAGTCCAATACACTGTACATGCTGGGAACAGACGCCAGTGCTATTTGCCCTGTGTATGACAATGGGAGCACAATAGTGACTCTTCTTACCAGAAAACAACTCTTGCTCGTAGGACCAGAGACTGCATGTGATTCATCTCCATTTAGGACTAGGAAACAAACACTAGCTCGCCTTACAAGAAACACACTCTGATTTAGAGAAAAAAGCACTCTTCTACTCTACTGTGTTTCCTAAGAGGTCTGAACAGTGAACTTGCTCAGAACAAAAGAACTGTGCTTCCTACACACACGGCCATACCTAGTTCAACTCTGCTTAGGAACCTGACAAGAACAGTAGATCCTCTTCAGTCCAATACACTGTACATGCTGGGAACAGACGCGAGTGCTTATTGCCCTGTGTATGACAATGGGAGCACAATAGTGACTCTTCTTACAAGAAAACAACTCTTGCTCGTAGGAACAGAGACTGCATGTTATTCAAATCCATTTAGGACTAGGAAACAAACGCTAGCTTGCCTTACAAGAAACACCCTCTGATTTAGAGAAAAAAAGCACTCTTCTAGTCTACTGTGTTTCCTAAGAGGTCTGAACAGTGAACTTGCTCAGAACAAAAGAACTGTGCTTCCTACACACGGCCATACCTAGTTCAATTCTGCTTAGGAACCTGACAAGAACGGTAGATCCTCTTCAGTCCAATACTCTGTACTGCTGGGAACAGACAACAATGCTATTTGTCCTGTGTATGGCAATGGCAGCGCAATAGTGACTCTTCTTACCAGAAAAAAACTCTTGCTCGTAGGACCAGAAACTGCATGCGATTTAACTCCATTTAGGACTGGGAAACAAACGCTAGCTCGCCTTACAAGAAACACACTCTGCTTTTGAGAAAAGAGCAATCTTCTACTATTCTGTGTTTCCTTGGTGTCCAAACAGTGAGCTTGCTCAGAACAAATCAACTGTGCTTCCTACACACACGGACCATATCTAGTAAAACTCTGCTTAAGAACCTGACAAGAACAGTAGCTCCTCTTCAGTCCAATACACTGTACTTGCTGGGAACAGACGCGAGTGCTATTTGCACTGTGTATGGCAATGGCAGCACAATAGTGACTCGTCTTACAAGAAAACAACTCTTGCTCGTAGGACAAAAAACTGCATGTGACTCAAATCCATTTAGGACTGGGAAACAAACACTAGCTCGCCTTACAAGAAACACACTCTGCTTTAGAGAAAAGAGCACTCTTCTACTCTACTGTGTTTCCTATAGGGCCAGAACAGTGAGCTTGCTCAGAACAAAAGAACTGTGCTTCCTACACACACGGGCCATATCTAGTTCAACTCTGCTTAGGAAACTGACAAGAACAGTAGCTCCTCTTCAGTCCAATACACTGTACTTTCTGGGAACAGACGCGAGTACTATTTGCACTGTGTATGGCAATGGGAGCGCAATAGTGATTTCCTTACCATAAAACAACTCTTGCTCGTAGAACCAGAAACTGCATGTGATTCAACTCCATTTAGGACTGGGAAACAAATGCTAGCTCGCCTTCATGAAACACACTCTGCTTTTGAGAAAAGAGCACTCTTCTACTCTACTGTGTTTCCAATGGGGTCCGAACAGTGAGCTAGCTCAGAACAAAAGAACTGTGCTTCCTACACACACGGCCATATCTAGTTCAATTCTGATTAGGAACCTGACAAGAACAGTAGATACTCTTCAGTCCAATACACTGTACTTGCTGGGAACAGACGCCAGTGCTATTTGTCCTGTGTATGGCAATGGCAGCACAATAGTGACTATTCTTACCATAAAACAACTCTTGCTCATAGGACCAGAAACTGCATGTGATTCAACTCCATTTAGGACTGGGAAACAAACGCTAGCTCGCCTTACAAGAAACACACTCTGCTTTAGAGAAAAGAGCACTCTTCTACTCTACTGTACTTCCGATGGGGTATGAACAGTGAGCTTGCTCAGAACAAAAGAACTGTGCTTCCTACACACACAGCGATATCTAGTCTAATTTTGCTTATAAACCTGACAAGAACAGTAGATCCTCTTCAGTCCAATACACTGTACTGCTGGGAACAGACAACAGTGCTATTTTTCCTGTGTATGGCAATGGCAGCGCAATAGTGTCTCTTCTTACCAGAAAAAAACTCTTGCTCATAGGAGCAGAAACTGCATGTGATTCAACTCCATTTAGGACTGGGAAACAAACGCTAGCTCGCCTTACAATAAACACACTCTGCTTTTGAGAAAAGAGCAATCTTCTACTCTACTGTGTTTCCTTGGTGTCCAAACAGTGAACTTGCTCAGAACAAAACAACTGTGCTTTCTACACACACGGACCATATCTAGTAAAACTCTGCTTAGGAACCTGACAAGAACAGTAGCTCCTCTTCAGTCCAATACACTGTACTTGCTGGGAACAGACGCGAGTGCTATTTGCACTGTGTATGGCAATTGGAGCACAATAGTGACTCGTCTTACCAGAAAACAACTCTTGCTCGTAGGACAAAAAACTGCATGTGACTCAACTCCATTTAGGACTGGGAAACAAACGCTAGCTCGCGTTACAAGAAACACACTCTGCTTTAGAGAAAAGAGCACTCTTCTACTCTACTGTGTTTCCTATAGGGCCAGAACAGTGAGCTTGCTCAGAACAAAAGAACTGTGCTTCCTAAAACACGGGCCATATCTAGTTTAACTCTGCTTAGGAAACTGACAAGAACAGTAGCTCCTCTTCAGTCCAATACACTGTACTTTCTGGGAACAGACGCGAGTACTATTTGCACTGTGTATGGCAATGGGAGCGCAATAGTGATTTCCTTACCATAAAACAACTCTTGCTCGTAGGACCAGAAACTGCATGTGATTCAACTCCATTTAGGACTGGGAAACAAATGCTAGCTAGCCTTACAAGAAACACAATCTGCTTTAGAGAAAAGAGCACTCTTCTACTCTACTGTGTTTCCTATGGGGTCCGAACAGTGAGCTTGCTCAGAACAAAAAAACTGCGCTTCCTACACACACGGCCATATCTAGTTCAACTCTGCTTAGGAACCTGACAAGAACAGTACATCCTCTTCAGTTCAATACACTGTACATGCTGGGAACAGACGCCAGTGCTATTTGCCCTGTTTATGACAATGGGAGCACAATAGTGACTCTTCTTACCAGAAAACAACTCTTGCTTGTAGGACCAGAAACTGCATGTGATTCAACTCCATTTAGGACTGGGAAACAAACACTAGCTCGCCTTACAAGAAACACACTCTGCTTTTGAGAAATGAGCACTCTTCTACTCTACTGTGTTTCCTATGGGGTCTAAACAGTGAGCTTGCTCAGAACAAAAAACTGTGCTTCCTACACACGGACAATATCTAGTTCAACTCTGCTTACGAAACTGAAAAGAACAGTAGCTCCTCCTCAGTCCGATACACTGTACTTCCTGGGAACAAACGCGAGTGCTATTTGCACTGTGTATGGCAATGGGGGGACAATAGTGACTTCCTTACCAGAAAACAACTCTTACTCGTAGGACCAAAAACTGCATGTGATTCAACTCCATTTAGGACTGGGAAAAAAATGCTAGCTCGCCTTACAAGAAACACACTCTGCTTTTGAGAAAAGATCACTCATCTACTTTACTGTGTTTCCTATAGGGCCAGAACAGTGAGCTTGCTGAGAACAAAAGAACTGTGCTTCCTACACACACGGACCATATCTAGTTCAACTCTGCTTAGGAAACTGACAAGAACAGTAGCTCCTATTCAGTCCAATACACTGTATGTGCTGGGAAGAGACGCGAGTGCTATTTGCACTGTGTATAGCAATTGGAGCGCAATAGTGACTCTTCTTCCCAGAAAACAACTCTTGCTCGTAGGACCAAAACCTGCATGTGACTCAACTCCATTTAGGACTGGGAAACAAACTCGAGCTCGCCTTACAAGAAACACACTCTGCTTTTGAGAAAAGAGCACTCTTCTACTCTACTGTGTTTCCTATAGGGCCAAAACAGTGAGCTTGCTCAGAACAAAAGAACTGTGCTTCCTACACACACGGGCCATATCTAGTTCAACTCTGCTTAGGAAACTGACAAGAACAGTAGCTCCTCTTCAGTCCAATACACAGTACTTTCTGGGAACAGACACGAGTACTATTTGCACTGTGTATGGCAATGGGAGCGCAATAGTGATTTCCTTACCAGAAAACAACTCTTGCTCGTAGACCAGAAACTGCATGTGATTCAACTCCATTTTGGACTGGGAAACAAATGCTAGCTAGCCTTACAAGAAACACAATCTGCTTTAGAGAAAAGAGCACCCTTCTACTCTACTGTGTTTCCTATGGGATCCGAATAGTGAGCTTGCTCAGAACAAAAAAACTGTGCTTCCTACACACACGGCCATATCTAGTTCAACTCTGCTTAGGAACCTGACAAGAACAGTAGATCCTCTTCAGTCCAATACACTGTACATGCTGGGAACAGACGCCAGTGCTATTTGTCCTGTGTATGGCAATGGAAGCGCAATACTGAATCTTCTTACCAGAAAACAACTCTTGCTCGTAGGACCAGAAACTGCATGTGATTCAACTCCATTTATGACTGGGAAACAAATGCTAGCTCGCCTTACATGAAACACACTCTGCTTTTGAAAAAAGAGCACTCTTCTACTCTACTGTGTTTCCTATGTGGTCCAAACAGTGAGCTTGCTCAGAACAAAAGAACTGTGCTTCCTACACACACGGGCCATATCTCGTTCAACTCTGCTTAGGAAACTGACAAGAACAGTAGCTCCTCTTCAGTCCCATACACTGTACTTGCTGGGAACAGACGCGAGTGCTATTTGCACTGTGTATGGCAAAGGGAGCACAATAGTGACTTCCTTACCAGAAAACAACTCTTGCTCGTAGGACCAGAAACTGCATGTGATTCAACTCCATTTAGGACTGGGAAACAAACGCTATCTTGCCTTACAAGAAACACACGCTGCTTTTTTGAAAAGAGCACTGTTCTACTCTACTGTGTTTCCTATAGGGCCAGAACAGTGAGCTTGCTGAGATCAAAAGAACTGTGCTTCCTACACACACGGACCACATCTAGTTCAACTATTCTTTGGAAACTGACAAGAAGAGTAGCTCCTATTCAGTCCAATACACTGTTCTTGCTGGGAACAGACGCGCGTGCTATTTGCACTGTGTATGGCAATTGGTGCGCAGTAGTGACTCTTCTTACCAGAAAACAACTCTTGCTCGTAGGACCAGAAACTGCATGTGATTCAACTCCATTTAGGACTGGGAAACAAACGCTAGCTCGCCTTACTAGAAACACACTCTGCTTTTGAGAAAAGAGCACTCTTCTACTCTACTGTGTTTCCTATAGGGCCAGAACAGTGAGCTTACTCAGAACAAAAGAACTGTGCTTCCTAAACACACGGACCATAACTAGTTCAACTCTGCTGAGGAAACTGACAAGAACAGTAGATCCTCTTCAGTCCAATACACTGTACATGCTGGGAACAGACGCGAGTGCTATTTGCCCTGTGTATGACAATGGGAGCGCAATAGTGACTCTTCTTACCAGAAAACAACTCTTGCTCGTAGGACCAGAGACTGCATGTGATTCAACTCCATTTAGGACTGGGAAACAAACACTAGCTCGCCTTACAAGAAACACACTCTGCTTTTGAGAAAAGAGCACTCTTCTACTCTACTGTGTTACCTAAGAGGTCTGAACAGTGAACTTGCTCAGAACAAAAGAACTGTGCTTCCTACACACACGGCCATACCTAGTTCAATTCTGCTTAGGAACCTGACAAGAACAGTATATCCTCTTCAGTCCAATACACTGTACATGCTGGGAACAGACGCGAGTGCTATTTGCCCTGTGTATGACAATGGGAGCGCAATAGTGACTCTTCTTACCAGAAAACAACTCTTGCTCGTAGGACCAGAAACTGCATGTGATTCAACTCCATTTAGGACTGGGAAACAACACTAGCTCGCCTTACAAGAAACACACTCTGCTTTTGAGAAATGAGCACTCTTCTACTCTACTGTGTTTCCTAAGAGGTCTGAACAGTGAACTTGCTCAGAACAAAAGAACTGTGCTTCCTACACACACGGCCATACCTAGTTCAATTCTGCTTAGGAACCTGACAAGAACAGTAGATCCTCTTCACTCCAATACACTGTACTTGCTGGGAACAGACGCCAGTGCTATTTGTCCTGTGTATGGCAATGGGAGCACAATAGTGACTTTTCTTACCAGAAAACAACTCTTGCTCATAGGACTGGAAACTGCCTGTGATTGTACTCCATTAAGGACTAGTTAACAAACGCTAGCTCGCCTTACAAGAAACACACACTGCTTTTGAGAAAAGAGCAATCTTCTACTCTACTGTGTTTCCTATAGGGCCAGAACAGTGAGCTTGCTCAGAACAAAAGAACGGTGCTTCCTACACACACGGCCATATCTAGTTCAATTCTGATTAGGAACCTGACAAGAACAGTAGATCCTCTTCAGTCCAATACATTGTACTTGCTGGGAACAGACGCCAGTGCTATTTGTCCTGTGTATGGCAATGGGAGCACAATAGTGACTCTTCTTACCAGAATACAACTCTTGCTCGTAGGACCAGAAACTGCATGTGATTCAACTCCATTTAGGACTGGGAAACAAACGCTAGCTCGCCTTACAAGAAACACACTCTGCTTTTGAGAAAAGAGCACTCTTCTACTCTACTGTGTTTCCAATGGGGTCCAACAGTGAGCTTACTCAGAACAAAAGAACTGTGCTTCCTAAACACACGGACCATATCAAGTTCAACTCTGCTGAGGCAACTGACAAGAACAGTAGCTACGCTTCAGTCCAATACACTGTACTTGAAGAGAACAGATGCGAGTACTATTAGCACTGTGTATGGCATTTGGAGCGCAATAGTGACTCTTCTTACCAGAAAACAACTCTTGCTCGTAGGACCAGAAACTGCATGTGATTCAACTCCATTTAGGACTGGGAAACAAACAGTAGCTCGCCTTACAAGAAACACACTCTGATTTAGAGAAAAAAGCACTCTTCTACTCTACTGTGTTTCCTAAGAGGTCCAAACAGTGAACTTGCTCAGAACAAAAGAACTGTGCTTCCTACACCCACGGCCATATCTAGTTCAATTCTGCTTAGGAACCTGACAAGAACAGTAGATTCTCTTCACTCCAATATACTGTACTTCCTGGGTACAGACTCCAGGGCTCTTTGTCCTGTGTATGGCAATGGCAGCGCAATATTGACTCTTCTTACCAGAAAACAAATCTTGCTCGTAGGACCAGAAACTGCATGTGATTCAACTCCATTTAGGATTGGGAAACAAACGCTAGCTCTCCTTATAAGAAACACACTCTGCTTTTGAGAAAAGAGAACTCTTCTACTCTACTGTGGTTCCTGTAGGGCCAGAACAGTGAGCTTGCTCAGAACAATAGAACTGTGCTTCCTACACACACGGCCATATCTAGTTCAATTCTGATTAGGAACCTGACAAGAACAGTAGATCCTCTTCAGTCCAATACACTGTACTTGCTGGGAACAGACGCCAGTGGTATTTGTCCTGTGTATGGCAATGGCAGCGCAATAGTGACTATTCTTACCATAAAACAACTCTTGCTTGTAGGACAAGAAACTGCATGTGATTCAACTCCATTTAGGACTGGGAAACAAACGCGAGCTTGCCTTACAAGAAACACACTCTGCTTTAGAGAAAAGAGCACTTTTCTACTATACTGTGTTTCCTATAGGGCCAGAACAGTGAGCTTGCTCAGAACAAAAGAACTGTGCTTCCTACACACACGGGCCATATCTAGTTCAACTCTGCTTAGGAAACTGACAAGAACAGTAGATCCTCTTCAGTCCAATACACTGTACTTGCTGGGAAAAGACGCCAGTGCTATTTGTCCTGTGTATGGCTTTGGCAGCGCAATAGTGACTCTTCTTACCAGAAAACAACTCTTGTTTGTAGGACCAGAAACTGCATGTGATTAAACTCCATTTAGGACTGGGAAACAAACACTAACTCGCCTTACAAGAAACACACTCTGCTTTTGAGAAAAGAGCACTCTTATACTCTACTGTGTTTCCTATGGGGTCCAAACAGTGAGCTTGCTCAGAACAAAAAACTGTGCTTCCTACACACGGACCATATCTAGTTCAACTCTGCTTACGAAACTGACAAGAACAGTAGCTCCTCTTCAGTCCGATACACTGTACTTGCTGGGAACAAACGCAAGTGCTATTTGCACTGTGTATAGCAATTGGAGCGCAATAGTGACTCTTCTTACCAGAAAACAACTCTTGCTCGTAGGACCAAAAATTGCATGTGACTCAACTCCATTTAGGACTGGGAAACAAACTCGAGCTCGCCTTACAAGAAACACACTCTGCTTTTGAGAAAAGAGCACTCTTCTACTCTACTGTGTTTCCTATAGGGCCAAAACAGTGAGCTTGCTCAGAACAAAAGAACTGTGCTTCCTAAACACACGGTCATATCTAGTTCAATTCTGCTTAGGAAACTGACAAGAATAGTAGATCCTCTTCAGTCCAATACACTGTTCTTGCTGGGAACAGACGCGAGTGCTATTTGCCCTGTGTATGAAAATGGGAGCACAATAGTGACTCTTCTTACCAGAAAACAACTCTTGCTCGTAGGACCAAAAACTGCATGTGATTCAACTCCATTTAGGACTGGGAAACAAATGCTAGCTTGCCTTACATGAAACACACTCTGCTTTTGAGAAAAGAGCACTCTTCTACTCTACTGTGTTTCCAATGGTGTCCGAACAGTGAGCTTGCTCAGAAAAAAAAGAACTGTGCTTCCTACACACACGGCCATATCTAGTTCAATTCTGATTAGGAACCTGACAAGAACAGTAGATCCTATTCAGTCCAATACACTGTACTTGCTGGGAACAGACGCCAGTGCTATTTGTCCTGTGTATTGCAATGGCAGCACAATAGTGACTATTCTTACCATAAAACAACTCCTGCTCGTAGGACCAGAAACTGCATGTGATTCAGCTCCATTTAGGACTGGGAAAGAAACGCTAGCTCGCCTTACAAGAAACACACTCTGCTTTAGAGAAAAGAGCACTTTTCTATTCTACTGTGTTTCCTATAGGGCCAGAACAGTGAGCTTGCTCAGAACAAAAGAACTGGGCTTCCTACACACACGGGCCATATCTAGTTTAACTCTGCTTAGGAAACTGACAAGAACAGTAGCTCCTCTTCAGTCCAATACACTGTAATTGCTGGGAACAGACGCGAGTGTTTTTTGCACTGTGTATGGCAATGGGAGCGCAATAGTGACTTTCCTTACCAGAAAACAACTCTTGCTCGTAGGACCAGAAACTGTATGTGATTCAACTCCATTTAGGACTGGGAAACAAATGCTAGCTCGACTGACAAGAAACACAATCTGCTTTAGAGAAAAGAGCACTCTTCTACTCTACTGTGTTTCCGATGGGGTCCGAACAGTGAGCTTGTTCAGAACAAAAGAACTGTGCTTCCTACACACACGGCCATATCTAGTTCAATTTTGCTTATAAACCTGACAAGAACAGTAGATCCTCTTCAGTCCAATACACTGTACTGCTGGGAACAGACAACAGTGCTATTTGTCCTGTGTATGGCAATGGCAGTGCAATAGTGACTATTCTTTCCCGAAAAAAACTCTTGCTCCTAGGAGCAGAAACTGCATGTGATTCAACTCCATTTAGGACTGGAAAACAAACGCTAGCTCGCCTTACCAGAAACACACTCTGCTTTTGAGAAAAGAGCACTCTTCTTCGCTACTGTGTTTCCTATAGGGCCAGAACAGTGAGCTTGCTGAGAACAAAAGAACTGTGCTTCCTACACACACGGACCATATCTAGTTCAACTATGCTTTGGAAACTGACAAGAACAGTAGCTCCTATTCAATCCAATACACTGTACTTGCTGGGAACAGACGCGAGTGCTATTTGCACTGTGTATGGCAATTGGAGCGCAATAGTGACTCTCTTTACCAGAAAACAACTCTTGCTCTTAGGACCAAAAACTGCATGTGACGCAACTCCATTTAGGACTGGGAAACAAACGCGAGCTCGCCTTACAAGAAACACACTCTGCTTTAGAGAAAAGAGCACTCTTCTACTCTACTGTGTTTCCTATAGGGCCAAAACAGTGAGCTTGATCACAACAAAAGAACTGTGCTTCCTACACACATGGCCATGTCTAGTTCAACTCTGCTTAGGAACCAGACAAGAACAGTAGATCCTCTTCAGTCCAATACACTGTACATGATGGGAACAGACGCCAGTGCAATTTGCCCTGTGTATTTCAATGGGAGCACAATAGTGACTCTTCTTACCAGAAAACAACTCTTGCTCGTAGGACCAGAAACTGCATGTGATTCAACTCCATTTAGGACTGGGAAACAAACTCTAGCTCGCCTTACATGAAACACACTCTGCTTTTGAGAAAAGAACACTCTTCTACTCTACTGTGTTTCCAAAGGGGTCCAAACAGTGAGCTTGATCAGAACAAAAGAACTGTGCTTCCTACACACGGGCCATATCTCGTTCAACTCTGCTTAGGAAACTGACAAGAACAGTAGCTCCTCTTCAGTCTGATACACTGTACTTGCTGGGAACAGACGCGAGTGCTATTTGCACTGTGTGGCACTGGGAACGCAATAGTGACTTATTTCCCAGAAAACAACTCTTGCTCGTAGGACCAGAAACTGCATGTGATTCAACTCCATTTAGGACTGGGAAACAAACGCTAGCTCTCCTTACAAGAAACACACTCTGCTTTTGAGAAAAGAGCACTCTTCTACTCTACGGTGTTTCCTAAAGGGCCAGAACAGTGAGCTGGCTGAGAACAAAAGAACTGTGCTTCCTAAACACACGGACCATATCTAGTTCAACTCTGCTTAGGAAACTGACAAGAACAGTAGCTCCTATACTGTCCAATACACTGTACTTGCTGGGAACAGACGCGAGTGGTATTTGCACTGTGTATGGCAATTGGAGCGCAATAGTGACTCTTCTTACCAGAAAACAACTCTTGCTCGTAGGAACAAAACCTGCATGTGACTCAACTCCATTTTGGACTGGGAAACAAACGCTAGCTCGCCTTTCAAGAAACACAATCTGCTTTTGAAAAAAGAGCACTCATCTACGCTACTGTGTTTCCTATAGGGCCAAAACAGTGAGCTTGCTCAGAACAAAAGAACTGTGCTTCCTACACACACGGTCATATCTAGTCCAATTCCGCTTAGGAAACTAACAAGAATAGTAGATCCTCTTTAGTCCAATACACTGTACTTGCTGGGAACAGACGCGAGTGCTATTTGCCCTGTGTATGTAAATGGGAGCGCAATAGTAACTCTTCTTACCAGAAAACAACTCTTGCTGGTAGGACCATAAACTGCATGAGATTCAACTCCATTTAGGAGTGGGAAACAAACGCTAGCTCACCTTACAAGAAACACACTCTGCTTTTGAGAAAAGAGCACTCTTCTACTCTACTGTGTTTCCTATAGGGCCAGAACAGTGAGCTTGCTCAGAACAAAAAAACCGTGCTTCCTACACACACCACCATACCTAGTTCAATTCTGCTTAGGAACCTGACAAGAACAGTAGATCCTCTTCAGTCCAATACACTGCACTTGCTGGGAACAGACGCGAGTGCTATTTTCCCTGTGTATGACAATGGGAGCACAATAGTGACTCTTCTTACCAGAAAACAACTCTTGCTCGTAGGACCAGAAACTGCATGTGATTCAACTCCATATAGGACTGGGAAACAAACGCTAGCTCGCCTTACAAGAAACACACTCTGCTTTTGAGAAAACAGCACTCTTCTACTCTACTGTGTTTCCTATAGGGCCAGAACAGTGAGCTTGCTCAGAACAAAAGAACTGTGCTTCCTACACACGGCCATATCTAGTTCAAATCTGCTTAGGAACCTGACAAGAACAGTAGACCCTCTTCAGTCCAATACACTGTACATGCTGGGAACAGACACGAGTGCTATTTGCCCTGTGTATGACAATGGGAGCGCAATAGTGACTCTTCTTACCAGAAAAAAACTCTTGCTCGTAGGACCAGAGATTGCATGTGATTCATCTCCATTTAGGACTAGGAAAAAACACTAGCTCGCCTTACAAGAAACACACTCTGATTTAGAGAAAAAAGCACTCTTCTACTCTACTGTGTTTCCTAAGAGGTCTGAACAGTGAACTTGCTCAGAAGAAAAGAACTGTGCTCCCTACACACACGGCCATACCTAGTTCAATTCTGCTTAGGAACCTGAAAAGAACAGTAGATCCTCTTCAGTACAATACACTGTACATGCTGGGAACAGACGCGAGTGCTATTTGCCATGTGTATGAAAATGGGAGCACAATAGTGACTGTTCTAACCAGAAAACAACTCTTGCTCGTAGGACCAGAGACTGCATGTGATTCAACTCCATTTAGGACTAGGAAACAAACACTAGCTCGCCTTACAAGAAACACACTCTGATTTAGAGAAAAAAGCACTCTTCTATCTACTGTGTTTCCTAAGAGGTCTGAACAGTGAACTTGCTCAGAACAAAAGAACTGTGCTTCCTACACACACGGCCATACCTAGTTCAATTCTGCTTAGGAACCTGACAAGAACCGTAGATCCTCTTCCGTCCAATACACTGTACTGCTGGGAACAGACAACAGTGCTATTTGTCCTGTGCATGGCAATGGCAGGCAGCGCAATAGTGACTCTTCTTACCAGAAAACATCTTGACCGTAGGACCAGAAACTGCATGGGATTCAACTCCATTTAGGACTGGGAAACAAACGCTAGCTCGCCTTACAAGAAACACACTCTGCTTTTGAGAAAAGAGCACTCTTCTACTCTACTGTGTTTCCTTGGTGTCCAAACAGTGAGCTTGCTCAGAACAAAAGAACTGTGCTTCCTACACACACGGACCATATCGAGTAAAGCTCTGCTTAGGAACCTGACAAGAGCAGTAGCTCTTCTTCAGTCCAATACACTGTACTTGAGGGGAAGAGACGCGAGTGCTATTTACTGTGTATGGCAATTGGAGCACAATAGTGACTCGTCTTACCAGAAAACAACTCTTGCTCGTAGGACAAAAAACTGCATGTGACTCAACTCCATTTAGGACTGGGAAACAAACGCTAGCTCGCCTTACAAGAAACACACTCTGCTGTAGAGAAAAGAGCATTCTTCTACTCTACTGTGTTTCCTATAGGGCCAGAACAGTGAGCTTGCTCAGAACAAAAGAACTGTGCTTCCTACACACATGGGCCATATCTAGTTTAACTCTGCTTAGGAAACTGACAAGAACAGTAGCTCCTCTTCAGTCCAATACACTGTAATTTCTGGGAACAGACGCGAGTGCTGTTTGCACTTTGTATGGCAATGGGAACGCAATAGTGATTTCCTTACCAGAAAACAACTCTTGCTCGTAGGACCAGAAACTGTATGTGATTCAACTCCATTTAGGACTGGGAAAAAAATGCTAGCTAGCCTTACAAGAAACACAATCTTCTTTAGAGAAAAGAACACTCTTCTACTCTACTTTGTTTCCTATGGGGTCCGAACAGTGAGCTTGCTCAGAACAAAAAAACTGTGCTTCCTACACACACGGCCATATCTAGTTCAACTCTGCTTAGGAACCTGACAAGAACAGTAGATCCTCTTCAGTCCAATACACTGTACTTGCTGGGAACAGACGCCAGTGCTATTTGTCCTGTGTATGGCAATGGCAGCGCAATAGTAACTATTGTTACCATAAAACAACTCTTGCTCGTAGGACCAAAAACTGCATGTGATTCAACTCCATTTAGGACTGGGAAACAAACGCTAGCTCGCCTTACAAGAAACACACTCTGCTTTAGAGAAAAGAGCACACTTCTACTCTACTGTGTTTCCTATAGGGCCAGAACAGTGAGCTTGCTCAGAACAAAAGAACTGTGCTTCCTACACACACGGGCCATATATAGTTCAACTCTGCTTAGGAAACTGACAAGAACAGTAGATCCTCTTCAGTCCAATACACTGTACTTGCTGGGAACAGACACTAGTGCTATTTGTCCTGTGTATGGCAATGGCAGCGCAATAGTGACTCTACTTACCAGAAAACAACTCTGGCTCTTAGGACCAGAAACTGCATGTGATTCAACTCCATTTAGGACTGGGAAACAAACGCTAGCTCGCCTTACAAGAAACATACTCTGCTTTTGAGAAAAGAGCACTGTTCTACTCTACTGTGTTTCCTATAGGGCCAGAACAGTGAGCTTGCTGAGAATGAAAGGACTGTGCTTCCTAAACACACGGACCATATCGAGTTCAACTATGCTTTGGAAACTGACAAGAACAGTAGCTCCTATTCAGTCCAATACACTGTAATTGCTGGGAACAGACGCGAGTGCTATTTGCACTGTGTATGGCAATTGGAGCACAATAGTGACTTTTCTTACCAGAAAACAACTCTTGCTCGTGGGAGCAAAAACTGCATGTGACTCAACTCCATTAGGACTGGGAAACAAACGCTAGCTCACCTTACAAGCAACAAACTTTGCTTTTGAGAAAAGAGCACTCATCTACTCTACTGTGTTTCCTATAGGGCCAAAACAGTGAGCTTGCTCAGAACTAAAGAACTGTGCTTCCTACACACACGGTCATATCTAGTTCAATTCTGCTTAGGAAACTGACAAGAAGAGTAGATCCTCTTCTGTCCAATACACTGTACTTGCTGGGAACAGACGCGAGTGCTATTTGCCCTGTGTATGACAATGGGAGCGCAATAGTGACTCTTCTTACCAGAAAACAACTCTTGCTCGTAGGAACAGAAACTGCATGGGATTCAACTCCATTTAGGACAGGGAAACAAAAGCTAGCTCACTTTACAAGAAACACACTCTGTTTTTGAGAAAAGAGCCCTCTTCTCCTCTAAAGTGTTTCCTATAGGGCCAAAACAGTGAGCTTGCTCAGAACAAAAGAACTGTGCTTCCTACACACACGGTCATATCTAGTTCAATTCTGCTTAGGAAACTGACAAGAATAGTAGATCCTCTTCAGTCCAATACACTGCACTTGCTGGGAACAGATGCGAGTGCTATTTGCACTGTGTATGGCAATGTGAGCGCAATAGTGACTCTTCTTACTAGAAAACAACTCTTGCTCGTAGGACCAGAAACTGCATGTGATTCAACTCCATATAGGACTGGGAAAAAAACGCTAGCTCACCTTACAAGAAAAACACTCTGCTTTTGAGAAAAGAGCACTCTTCTACTCTACTGTGTTTCCTAGGGGGTCCAAATAGTGAGCTTGCTCAGAACAAAACAACTGTGCTTCCTACACATGGACCATATCTAGTTCAACTCTGCTTACGAAACTGACAAGAACAGTAGCTCCTTTTCAGTCCGATACACTGTACTTGCTGGGAACAAACGCGAGTGCTGTTTGCACTGTGTATAGCAATTGGAGCGCAATAGTGACTCTTCTTCCCAGAAAACAACTCTTGCTCATAGAACCAAAAATTGCATGTGACTCAACTCCATTTAGGACTGGGAAACAAACGCGAGCTCGCATTACAAGAAACACACTCTGCTTTAGAGAAAAGAGCACTCTTCTACTCTACTGTGTTTCCTATAGGGCCAGAACAGTGAGCTTGATCAGAACAAAAGGACTGTGCTTCCTACACACATGGACCATATCGAGTTCAACTATGCTTTGGAAACTGACAAGAACAGTAGATCCTCTTCAGTCCAATACACTGTACTTGTTGGGAACAGACGCCAGTGCTATTTGTCATGTGTATGGCAATGGCAGCGCAATAGTGACTATTCTTACCATAAAACAACTCTTGCTCGTAGGACCAGAAACTGCATGTGATTCTACTCCATTTAGGACTGGGATACAAACGCTAGCTCGCCTTACAAGAGACACACTCTGCTTTAGAGAAAAGAGCACTCTTCTACTCTACTGTGTTTCCTATAGGGCAAGAACAGTGAGCTTGCTCAGAACAAAAGAACTGTGCTTCCTACACACACGGGCAATATCTAGTTCAACTCTGCTTAGGAAACTGACAAGAACAGTACATCCTCTTCAGTCCAATACACTGTACTTGCTGGGAACAGACGCGAGTGCTATTTGTCCTGTGTATGGCAATGGCAGCGCAATAGTGACTCTACTTACCAGAAAACAACTCTTGCTCGTAGGACCAGAAACTGCATGTGATTCAACTCCATTTAGGACTGGGAAACAAACGCTAGCTCGCCTTACAAGAAACACACTCTGCTTTTGAGAAAAGAGCACTGTTCTACTCTACTGTGTTTCCTATAGGGCCAGAACAGTGAGCTTGCTGAGAACAAAAGGACTGTGCTTCCAACACACACGGACGATATCGAGTTCAACTATGCTTTGGAAACTGACAAGAACAGTAGCTCCTATTCAGTCCAATACACTGTAATTGCTGGGAACAGACACGAGTGCTATTTGCACTGTGTATGGCAATTGGAGCACAGTAGTGACTCTTCTTACCAGAAAACAACTCTTGCTTGTAGGAGCAAAAACTGCATGTGACTCAACTCCATTTAGGACTGGGAAACAAACGCTAGCTCGCCTTACAAGAAACAAACTCTGCTTTTGAGAAAAGAGCACTCTTCTACTCTACTGTGTTTCCTATAGGGCCAAAACAGTGTGCTTGCTCAGAACAAAAGAACTGTGCTTCCTACACACACGGTCATATCTAGTTCAATTTTGCTTAGAAAACTGACAAGAATAGTAGATCCTCTTCTGTCCAATACACTGTACTTGCTGGGAACAGACGCGAGTGCTATTTGCCCTGTGTATGACAATGGGAGCACAATAGTGACTCTTCTTACCAGAAAACAACTCTTGCTCGTAGCACCAAAAACTGCATGGGATTCAACTCCATTTAGGACAGGGAAACAAACGCTAGCTCACTTTACAAGAAACACACTCTGTTTTTGAGAAAAGAGCCCTCTTCTCCTCTAAAGTGTTTCCTATAGGGCCAAAACAGTGAGCTTGCTCAGAACAAAAGAACTGTGCCTCCTACACACACGGTCATATCTAGTTCAATTCTGCTTAGGAAACTGACAAGAATAGTAGATCCTCTTCATTCCAATACACTGCACTTGCTGGGAACAGACGCGAGTGCTATTTGCACTGTGTATGTCAATGGGAGCGCAATAGTGACTCTTCTTACCAGAAAACAACTCTTGCTCGTAGGACCAGAAACTGCATGTGATTCAACTCCATATAGGACTGGGAAACAAACGCTAGCTCGCCTTACAAGAAACACACTCTGCTTTTGAGAAAAGAGCACTCTTCTACTCTACTGTGTTTCCAAAGGGGTCTGAACAGTTAGCTTGCTCAGAACAAAAGAACTGTGCTTCCTACACACACGGCCATATCTAGTTCAATTTTGCTTATAAATCTGACAAGAACAGTAGATCCTCTTCAGTCCAATACACTGTACTGCTGGGAATAGACAACAGTGCTATTTGTCCTGTGTAGAGCAATGGCAGCGCAATAGTGAGTATTCTAACCAGAAAAAAAACTCTTGCTCGTAGGAGAAGAAACTGCATGTGATTCAACTCCATTTAGGACTGGGAAACAAATGCTAGCTCGCCTTACAAGAAACATACTCTGCTTTTGAGAAAAGAGCACTCTTCTACTCTACTGTGTTTCCTATAGGGCCAGAACAGTGAGCTTGATCAGAACAAAAGAACTGTGCTTCCTACACACACGGCCATATCTATTTCAATTCTGCTTAGGAACCTGACAAGAACAGTAGATCCTCTTCAGTCCAATACACTGTACTGCTGGGAAGAGACAACAGTGCTATTTGTCCTGTGTAGGGAAATGGCAGCGCAATAGTGACTATTCTTACCATAAAACAACTCTTGCTCGTAGGACCAGAAACTGCATGTGATTCAACTCCACTTAGGACTGGGAAACAAACGCTAGCTCGCCTTACATGAAACACACTCTGCTATTGAGAAAACAGCACTCTTCTACTCTACTGTGTTTGCTATAGTGCCAGAACAGTGAGCTTGCTCAGAACAAAACTACTGTGCTTCCTACACACACCGCCATACCTAGGTCAACTCTGCTTAGGAACCTGACAAGAACCGTAGATCCTCTTCAGTCCAATACACTGTACTGCTGGGAACAGACAACAGTGCTATTTGTCCTGTGTAAGGCAATGGCAGTGCAATAGTGACTATTCTTACCATAAAAAATCTCTTGCTCGTAGGACCAGAAACTGCAGGTGATTCAACTCCATTTAGGACTGGGAAACAAACGCGAGCTCGCCTTACAAGAAACACACTCTGCTTTAGAGAAAAGAGCACTCTTCTACTCTACTGTGTTTCCTATAGGGCCAGAACAGTGAGCTTGATCAGAACAAAAGAACTGTGCTTCCTACACACACGGCCATATCTAGTTCAACTCTGCTTAGGAACCTGACAAGAACAGTAGATCCTCTTCAGTCCAATACACTGTACATGATGGCAACAGACGCCAGTGCTATTTGCCCTGTGTATATCATTCGGAGCACAATAGTGACTCTTCTTTCCAGGAAACAACTCTTGCTCATAGGACCAGAAACTGTATGAGATTCAACTCCATTTAGGACTGGGAAACAAACGCTAGCTCGCCTTACAAGAAACACACTCTGCTTTTGAGAAAAGAGCACTTTTCTACTCTACTGTTTTTGCAATGGGGTCCAAACAGTGAGCTTGCTCAGAACAAAAGAACTGTGCTTCCTACACACACGGTCATATCTAGTCCAATTCTGCTTAGGAAACTGACAAAAATAATAGATCCTCTTCAGTCCAATACACTGTACTTGCTGGGAACAGACGCGAGAGCTATTTGCCCTGTGTATGACAATGGGAGCGCAATAGTGACTCTTCTTACCAGAAAACAACTCTTGCTCGTAGGACCAGAAACTGCATGAGATTCAACTCATTTAGGACTGGGAAACAAATGCTAGCTCACCTTACGAGAAACACAATCTTCTTTTGAGAAAGGAGCCCTCTTCTACTCTAAAGTGTTTCCTATAGGGCCAAAAGAGTGAGCTTGCTCCAAACAAAAGAACTGTGCTTCCTACACACACGGTCATATCTAGTTCAGTTCTGCTTAGGAAACTGAAAAGAATAGTAGATCCTCTTCAGTCCAATACACTGCACTTGCTGGGAACAGACGAGAGTGCTATTTGCACTGTGTATGGCAATGGGAGCGCAATAGTGACTTTCCTTACCAGAAAACAACTCTTGCTCGAAGGACCAGAAACTGCATGTGATTCAACTCCATATAGGACTGGGAAACAAACGCTAGCTCGCCTTACAAGAAACACACTCTGCTTTTGAGAAAAGAGCACTTTTCTACTCTACTGTGTTTCCTATAGGGCCAGAAAAGTGAGCTTGCTCAGAACAAAAGAACTGTGCTTCCTACACACACGGGCCATATCTAGTTCAACTCTGCTTAGGAAACTGACAAGAACAGTAGATCCTCTTCAGTCCAATACACTGTACTTGCTGGGAAAAGACGCCAGTGCTTTTTGTCCTGTGTATGGCAATGGCAGCGCAATAGTGACTCTTCTTACCAGAAAACAACTCTTGTTCATAGGACCAGAAACTGCATGTGATTCAACTCCATTTACGACTGGGAAACAAACACTAACTCGCCTTACAAGAAACACACTCTGCTTTTGAGAAAAGAGCACTCTTCTACTCTACTGTGTTTCCTAGGGGTCCAAACAGTGAGCTTGCTCAGAACAAAAGAACTGTGCTTCTTACACACAGGGACCACATCTAGTTCAACTATGCTTTGGAAACTGCAAGAAGAGTAGCTCCTATTCAGTCCAATACACTGTATTTGCTGGGAACAGACGACAGTGCTATTTTAACTGTGTATGGCAATGGTAGCACAATAGTGACTCTTCTTACCAGAAAACAACTCTTGCTCATAGGACCAGAAACTGCATGTGATTCAACTCCATTTAGGACTGGGAAACAAACGCTAGCTCGCCTTACAAGAAACAAACTCTGCTTCTGAGAAAAGAGCACTCTTCTACTCTTCTGTGTTTCCTATAGGGCCAGAACAGTGAGCTTGCTCAGAACAAAAGAACTGTGCTTCCTACGCACACGGGCCATAGCTAGTTCAACTCTGCTTAGGAACCTGACAAGAACAGTAGATCCTCTTCAGTCCAATACACTGTACATGATGGCAACAGACGCCAGTGCTATTTGCCCTGTGTATATCAATCGGAGCACAATAGTGACTCTTCTTTCCAGGAAACAACTCTTGCTCATAGGACCAGAAACTGTATGAGATTCAACTCCATTTAGGACTGGGAAACAAACGCTAGCTCGCCTTACAAGAAACACACTCTGCTTTTGAGAAAAGAGCACTTTTCTACTCTACTGTTTTTGCAATGGGGTCCAAACAGTGAGCTTGCTCAGAACAAAAGAACTGTGCTTCCTACACACACGGTCATATCTAGTCCAATTCTGCTTAGGAAACTGACAAAAATAATAGATCCTCTTCAGTCCAATACACTGTACTTGCTGGGAACAGACGCGAGAGCTATTTGCCCTGTGTATGACAATGGGAGCGCAATAGTGACTCTTCTTACCAGAAAACAACTCTTGCTCGTAGGACCAGAAACTGCATGAGATTCAACTCATTTAGGACTGGGAAACAAATGCTAGCTCACCTTACGAGAAACACAATCTTCTTTTGAGAAAGGAGCCCTCTTCTACTCTAAAGTGTTTCCTATAGGGCCAAAAGAGTGAGCTTGCTCCAAACAAAAGAACTGTGCTTCCTACACACACGGTCATATCTAGTTCAGTTCTGCTTAGGAAACTGAAAAGAATAGTAGATCCTCTTCAGTCCAATACACTGCACTTGCTGGGAACAGACGAGAGTGCTATTTGCACTGTGTATGGCAATGGGAGCGCAATAGTGACTTTCCTTACCAGAAAACAACTCTTGCTCGAAGGACCAGAAACTGCATGTGATTCAACTCCATATAGGACTGGGAAACAAACGCTAGCTCGCCTTACAAGAAACACACTCTGCTTTTGAGAAAAGAGCACTTTTCTACTCTACTGTGTTTCCTATAGGGCCAGAAAAGTGAGCTTGCTCAGAACAAAAGAACTGTGCTTCCTACACACACGGGCCATATCTAGTTCAACTCTGCTTAGGAAACTGACAAGAACAGTAGATCCTCTTCAGTCCAATACACTGTACTTGCTGGGAAAAGACGCCAGTGCTTTTTGTCCTGTGTATGGCAATGGCAGCGCAATAGTGACTCTTCTTACCAGAAAACAACTCTTGTTCATAGGACCAGAAACTGCATGTGATTCAACTCCATTTACGACTGGGAAACAAACACTAACTCGCCTTACAAGAAACACACTCTGCTTTTGAGAAAAGAGCACTCTTCTACTCTACTGTGTTTCCTAGGGGTCCAAACAGTGAGCTTGCTCAGAACAAAAGAACTGTGCTTCTTACACACAGGGACCACATCTAGTTCAACTATGCTTTGGAAACTGCAAGAAGAGTAGCTCCTATTCAGTCCAATACACTGTATTTGCTGGGAACAGACGACAGTGCTATTTTAACTGTGTATGGCAATGGTAGCACAATAGTGACTCTTCTTACCAGAAAACAACTCTTGCTCATAGGACCAGAAACTGCATGTGATTCAACTCCATTTAGGACTGGGAAACAAACGCTAGCTCACCTTACAAGAAACAAACTCTGCTTCTGAGAAAAGAGCACTCTTCTACTCTTCTGTGTTTCCTATAGGGCCAGAACAGTGAGCTTGCTCAGAACAAAAGAACTGTGCTTCCTACGCACACGGGCCATAGCTAGTTCAACTCTGCTTAGGAAACTGACAAGAGCAGTAGCTCCTCTTCAGTCCAATACACTGTACTTGCTGGGAACAGACGCGAGTGCTATTTGCACTGTTTATTGCAAAGGGAGCACAATAGTGACTTAACTTACCAGAAAACTTCCCTTGCTCGTAGGTCCAGAAACTGCATGTGATTCAAGTCCATTTTGGACTGGGAAACAAACGCTAGCTTGCCTTACAAGAAACACACTCTGCTTTTGAGAAAAGAGCACTCTTCTATAGTACTGTGTTTCCTATGGGGTCCGAACAGTGACCTTGCTCAGAACAAAAGAACTGTGCTTCCTACACACGGGCCATAGCTAGTTCAACTCTGCTTAGGAAACTGACAAGAACAGTAGATCATCTTCAGTCCAATACACTTTACATGCTGGGAACAGACGCCAGTGCTATTTGCCCTGTGTATGACAATGGGAGCGCAATAGTGACTCTTCTTACCAGAAAACAACTCTTGCTCGTAGGACCAGAAACTGCATGTGATTGAACTCCATTTAGGACTTGGAAACAAACGCTAGCTCGCCTTACAAGAAACACACTCTGCTTTTGAGAAAAGAGCACTCTTCTATTCTACTGTGTTTCCTATGGGGTCCGAACAGTGAGCTTGCTCAGAACAAAAGAACTGTGCTTCCTACACACACGGCTATATCTAGCTCAACTCTGCTCAGGAAACTGATAAGAGCAGTAGCTCCTCTTCAGTCCAATACACTCTAATTGCTGGGAACAGACGCCAGTGCTATTTGCACTGTGTATGGCAAAGGGAACACAATAGTGACTTTCCTTTCCAGAAAACAACTCTTGCTTGTAGGACCAGAAACTACATGTTATTCAACTCCATTTAGGACTGGGAAACAAACGCAAGCTCGCCTTACAAGAAACACACTCTGCTTTTGAGAAAAGAGCACTCTTCTACTCTACTGTGTTTCCTATAGGTCAGAAGAGTGAGCTTGCTCAGAACAAAAGAACTGTGCTTCCTACACACACGGGCCATATCTAGTTCAATGAATCTTAGGAAACTCACAAGAACAGTAGCTCCTCTTCTGTCAAATACACTGTACTTGCAAAGAACAGTACCGAGTGTTTTTGCACTGTGTATGGCAATAGGAGCGCAATAGTGACTCTTCTTACCAGAAAACAACTCTTGCTCCTAGGACAAGAAACTGCATGTAATTCAACTCCATTTAGGACTGGGAAACAAACGCTAGCTCACCTTACAAGAAACACACTCTGCTTTTGAGAAAAGAGCTCTCTTCTACTCTTCTGTGTTTCCTAAAGGACTAGAACATGAGCTTGCTCAGAACAAAAGAACTGTGCTTCCTACACACACGGGCCATATCTCGTTCAACTCTGCTTAGGAAACTGACAAGAACAGTAGCTCCTCTTCAGTCCAATACACAGTACTTGCTGGGAACAGACGCGAGTGCTATTTGCACTGTTTATGGCAAAGGGAGCACAATAGTGACTTTCCTTACCAGAAAACATCCCTTGCTCATAGGACCAGAAACTGCATGTGATTCAACACCATTTGGGACTTGGAAACAAACGCTAGCTCGCCTTAGAAGAAACACACTCCGCTTTTGAGAAAAGAACACTCTTCAACTTTACTGTGTTTCCTATGGGGTCCGAACAGTGAGCTTGCTCAGTACAAAAGAACTGTGCTTCCTACACACACGGGACATATCTACTTCAACTCTGCTTAAGAAACTGACAAGAACAGTAGCTCCTCTTCTGTCTAATACACTGTATTTGCTGGGAACAGACGCGAGTGCTATTTGCCCTGTGTATGTCAATGGGAGCGCAATAGTGACTCTTCTTACCAGAAAACAATTCTTGCTCGTAGGACCAGAAACTGCATGTGACTCAACTCCATTTAGGACTGGGAAACAAATGCTAGCTCGCCTTACAAGAAACACACTCTGCTTTTGAGAAAAGAGCACTCTTCTATTCTACTGTGTTTCCTATGTCATCTGAACAGTGTGCTTGCTTAGAACAAAAGACCTGTGCTTCCTACAAACACGGGTCATATCTAGTTCAACTCTGCTTAGGAAAATGACAAGAACAGTAGTTCCTCTACAGTCCTATACAATGTACTTGCTGGGAACAGACGCGAAAGCTATTTGAACTGTGTATGGCAAAGAGAGCGCAATAGTGACTTTCCTTACCAGAAAACATCCCTTGCTCTTAGGACCAAAAACTGCATGTGATTCAAATCCATTTGGGACTGGGAAACAAACGCTAGCTCTCCTTACAAGAAACACGCTCTGCTTTTGAGAAAAGAGCACTCTTCTACTCTACTGTGTTTCCTATAGGGCGAGAACAGTGAGCTTGCTCAGAAGAAAAGAACTGTGCTTCCTACACACACGGGCTATATCTAGTTCAACTCTGCTTAGGAAACTGACAAGAACAGTAGCTCCTCTTCAGTCCAATACACTGTACTTGCTGGGAACACACGTGAGTGCTATTTGCACTGTTTATGGCAAAGGGAGCACAATAGTGACTTTCCTTACCAGAAAACATCCCTTGCCTGTAGGACCAGAAACTGCATGTGATTCAACTCCATTTAGGACTGGGAAACAAACGCTAGCTCGCCTTACACGAAACACACTCTGCTTTTGAGAAAAGAGCACTCTTCTACTCTACTGTGTTTCCTATAGGGCCAGAACAGTGAGCTTGCTCAGAACAAAAGAACTGTGCTTCTTACACAAACGGGCCATATCTAGTTCAACTCTGCTTAGGAAACTGACAAGAACAGTAGCTCCTCTTCAGTACTATACACTGTACTTGCTGGGAGCAGACCCGAGTGCTATTTGCCCTGTGCATGGCAATGGGAGCGAAATAGTGACTCTTCTTACCAGAAAACAACTCTTGCTCGTAGGACCAGAAATTGCATGGGATTCAACTCCGTTTCTGACTGGGAAACAAACACTAGCTAGCCTTACAAGAAACACACTCTGCTTTTGAGAAAAGAGCACTCTTCTACTCTACTGTGTTTACCATGGTGACCGAACAGTGAGCTTGCTCAGAACAAAAGAACTGTGCTTCACACACACGGGCCATATCTAGTTCAACTCTTCTTAGGAAACTGACAAGAACTTTAGCTCCTCTTCTGTCGAATACACTGTACTTGCTGGGAACAGACGCGAGTGCTATTTGCTGTGTGTATTGCAATGGTAACACAATAGTGACTCTTCTTACCAGAAAAGAACTCTTGCTCGTAGGACCAGAAACTGCATGTGATTCAACTCCATTTAGGACTGGGAAACAAACGCTAGCTCGCCTTACAAGAAACAAACTCTGCTTCTGAGAAAAGAGCACTCTTCTACTCTACTGTGTTTCCTATGTGGTCCGAACAGTGAGCTTGCTCACAACAAAAGAACTGTGCTTCCTACACACACGGGCCATATCTAGTTCAACTCTGCTTAGGAAACTGACAAGAACAGTAGCTCCTCTTCTGTCTAATACACTGTACTTGCAAAGAACAGTAGCGAGTGTTGTTTGCACTGTGTATGGCAATGGGTGCGCAATAGTGACTCTTCTTACCAGAAAACAACTCTTGCTCATAGGACAAGAAACTGCATGTAATTCAACTCCATTTAGGACTGGGAAACAAACGCTAGCTCACCTTACAAGAAACACACTCTGCTTTTGAGAAAAGAGCACTCTTCTACTCTTCTGTGTTTCCTAAAGGACCAGAACAGTGAGCTTGCTCAGAACAAAAGAACTGTGGTTCCTACACACACGGGCCATATCTCGTTCAACTCTGCTTAGGAAACTGACAAGAACAGTAGCTCCTCTTCAGTCCAATACACAGTACTTGCTGGGAACAGACGTGAGTGCTATTTGCACTGTTTATGGC
Source organism: Peromyscus eremicus (assembly GCF_949786415.1). Taxonomy (NCBI): domain Eukaryota; kingdom Metazoa; phylum Chordata; class Mammalia; order Rodentia; family Cricetidae; genus Peromyscus; species Peromyscus eremicus. The sequence continues at coordinate 113,307 of NW_026734721.1, read as the reverse complement.
AAAGGGAGCACAATAGTGACTTTCCTTACCAGAAAACATCCCTTGCTCATAGGACCAAAAACTGCATGTGATTCAACTCCATTTAGAACTGGGAAACAAACACTAGCTAGCCTTACAAGAAACACACTCTGCTTTTGAGAAAAGAGCACTCTTCTACTCTACTGTGTTTACTATTTGGTCCGAAAATTGAGCTTGCTCAGAACAAAAGAACTGTGCTTCCTACACACACGGGCCATAGCTAGTTCAACTCTGCTTAGGAAACTGACAAGAACAGTAGCTCCTCTTCTGTCCAATACACTGTACTTGCTGGTAACAGACGCGAGTGCTATTTACACTGTGTATGGCAATGGTAGCACAATAGTGACTCTTCTTACCAGAAAACAACTCTTGCTCGTAGGACCAGAAACTGCATGTGATTCAACTCCATTTAGGACTGGGAAACAAACTCTAGCTCGCCTTACAAGAAACACACTCTGCTTCTGAGGAAAGAGCACTCTTCTACTCTTCTGTGTTTCCTATAGGGCCAGAACAGTGAGCTTGCTCAGAACAAAAGAACTGTGCTTCCTACACACATGGGCTATATCTAGTTCAACTCTGCTTAGGAAACTGACAAGAACAGTAGATCCTCTTCAGTCCAATACACTGTACATGCTGGCAACAGTCGCCAGTGCTATTTACCCTGTGTATTTAAATGGGAGCACAATAGTGACTCTTCTTACCAGAAAACAACTCTTGCTCCTAGGATTAGAAACTGCATGTGATTCAACTCCATTTAGGACTGGGAAACAAACGCTAGCTCGCCTTACAGGAAACACAATCTGCTTTTGATAAAAGAGCACTCTTCTACTCTACTGTGTTTCCTATGGGGCCAGAACAGTAAGCTTGCTCAGAACAAAAGAACTGTGCTTTGTACACACACGGGCTATATCTAGTTCAACTCTGCTTAGGAAACTGACAAGAACAGTAGCTCCTCTTCTGTCCAATAAACTGTACTTGCTGGGAGCAGACGCGAGTGCTATTTGTCCTGTGCATGGCAATGGGAGCGAAATAGTGACTCTTTTTACCAGAAAACAACTCTTGCTCATAGGACCAGTAACTGCATGGGATTCAACTCCGTTTCTGACTGGGAAACAAACACTAGCTAGCCTTACAAGAAACACACTCTGCTTCTGAAAAAAGAGCACTCTTCTACTCTACTGTGTTTACTATGGTGTCCGAACAGTGAGCTTGCTCAGAACAAAAGCACTGTGCTTCACACACACGGGCCATATCTAGTTCAACTCTCCTTAGGAAACTGACAAGAACTGTAGCTCCTCTTCTGTCGAATACACTGTACATGCTGGGAACAGACGCGAGTGCTATTTGCACTGTGTATGGCAATAGTAGCCCAATAGTGACTCTTCTTACCAGAAAACAACTCTTGCTCGTAGGACCAGAAACTGCATGTGATTCAACTCCATTTAGGACTGGGAAACAAACGCTAGCTCGCCTTACAAGAAACAAACTCTGCTTCTGAGAAAAGAGCACTCTTCTACTCTTCTGTGTTTCCTATAGGGCCAGAACAGTGTGCTTGCTCAGAACAAAAGAACTGTGCTTCCTACACACATGGGACATATCTAATTCACTCTGCTTAGGAAACTGACAAGAACAGTAGCTCCTCTTCAGTCCAATACACTGTACTTGATGGGATGAGACGCGAGTGCTATTTGTACTGTTTGTTGCAAAGGGAGCACAATAGTGAATTAACTAACCAGAAAACTTCCCTTGCTCGTAGGACCAGAAACTGCATTTGATTCAACTCCATTTAGGACTGGGAAACACGCAGGCTCGCCTTACAAGAAACACACTCTGCTTTTGAGAAAAGAGCACTCTTCTATTCTACTGTGTTTCCTATGGGGTCCGAACAGTGAGCTTGCTCAGAACAAAAAAACTGTGCTTCCTACACACACGGGCTATATCTAGTTCAACTCTGCTTAAGAAACTGACAAGAGCAGTAGCTCCTCTTCAGTCCAATACACTGTAATTGCTGGGAACAGACGCGAGTGCTATTTGCACTGTGTATGGCAAAGGGAACACAATAGTTGCTTTCCTTTCCAGAAAACAACTCTTGCTTGTAGGACCAGAAACTGCATGTGATTCAACTCCATTTAGGACTGGGAAACAAACGCAAGCTCGCCTTACAAGAAACACACTCTGCTTTTGAGAAAAGAGCACTCTTCTACTCTACTGTGTTTCATTTAGGCCAGAAGAGTGAGCTTGCTCAGAACAAAAGAACTGTGCTTACTACACACACGGCCATATCTAGTTCATCTCTGCTTAGGAAACTGACAAGAACAGTAGATCCTCTTCAGTCCAATACACTTTACATGCTGGGAACAGACGCCAGTGCTATTTGCCCTGTGTATGTCAATGGGAGCGCAATAGTGACTCTTCTTACCTTAGAACAACTCTTGCTCATAGGACCAGAAACTGCATGTGAGTCAACTCCATTTAGGACTGGGAAACAAACGCAAGCTCGCCTTACAAGAAACACATTCTGCTTTTGAGAAAAGAGCACTCTTCTACTCTACTGAGTTTCCTATAGGGCCAGAAGAGTGAGCTTGCTCAGAACAAAAGAAGTGTACTTCCTACACACACAGGCCATATCTAGTTCAACTTTGCTTAGGAAACTGACAAGAACAGTAGATCCTCTTCAGTCCAATACACTGTACATCCTGGGAACAGACGCGAGTCCTATTTGCCCAGTGTATGGCAATGGGAGCGAAATAGTGACTCTTCTTACTAGAAAACATCTCTTGCTTGTAGGACCAGAAACTTCATGTGATTCAACTACATTTAGGACTGGGAAACAAAAGCTAGCTCGCCTTACAAGGAACACACTCTGCTTTTGAGAAAAGAGCACTCTTCTACTCTACAGTGTTTCCTTTAGGGCCAAAACAGTGAGCTTGCTCAGAACAAAAGAACTGTGCTTCCTACACACACCGGGCATATCTAGTTCAACTCTGCTTAGGAAACTGACAAGAACAGTAGCTCCTCTTCTGTCAAATACACTGTACTTGCAAAGAACAGTAGCGAGTGTTGTTTGCACTGTGTATGGCAATAGGAGCGCAATAGAGACTCTTCTTGCCAGAAAACAACTCTTGCTCATAGGACAAGAAACTGCATGTAATTCAACTCCATTTAGCACTGGGAAACAAACGCTAGCTCACCTTACAAGAAACACACTCTGCTTTTGAGAAAAGAGCACTCTTCTACTCTTCTGTGTTTTCTAAAGGACCAGAACAGTGAGCTTGCTCAGAACAAAAGAACTGTGCTTCCTACACACACGGGCCATATCTAGTTAAAACTCTGCTTAGGAAACTGACAAGAACACTAGCTCCTCTTCAGTCCAATACACTGTACTTGCTGGGAATAGTCGTGAGAGCTATTTGCACTGTTTATGGCAAAGGGAGCACAATAGTGACTATCATTACCAGAAAACATCCCTTGCTCATAGGACCAGAAACTGCATATAATTCAACTCCATTTTGGACTGGGAAACAAACGCTAGCTCGCCTTACAAGAAACACACTCTGCTTTTGAGAAAAGAGCACTCTTCTATTCTACTGTGTTTCCTATGGGGTCCGAACAGTGAGCTTGCTCAGAACAAAAGACCTGTGCTTCCTACACACACGGGCCATAGCTAGTTCAACTCTGCTTAGGAAACTGACAAGAACAGTAGATCCTCTTCAGTCCAATACACTGTACATGCTGGGAACTGACGCCAGTGCTATTTGCCCTGTGTATGACAATGGGAGCACAATAGTGACTCTTCTTACCAGAAAACAACTCTTGCTCCTAGGATCAGAAACTGCATGTGATTCAACGCCATTTAGGACTGGGAAACAAACGCTAGCTCGCCTTACAAAAAACACACTCTGCTTTTGATAAAAGAGCACTCTTCTACTCTACTGTTTTTCCTATGCGGTCCGAAAAGTGAGCTTGCTCAGAACAAAAGAACTGTGCTTCCTACACACATAGGCCATATCTAGTTCAACTCTGCTTAGGAAACTGACAAGAACAGTAGCTCCTCTTCTGTCCAATTTACTGTAATTGCGGGGAACAGACGCGAGAGCTATTTGCACTGTGTATGGCAACGGTAGCACAATAGTGACTCTTCTTACCAGAAAACAACTCTTGCTCGTAGGACCAGAAACTGCATGTGATTCAACTCCATTTAGGACTGCGAAACAAACGCTAGCTCGCCCTACAAGAAACACACTCTGCTTTTGAGAAACTAGCACTCTTCTACTCTACTGTGTTTCCTACAGGGCCAGAACAGTGAGCTTGCTCAGAACAAAAGAACTGTGCTTTGTACACACACGGGCTATATCTAGTTCAACTCTGCTTAGGAAACTGACAAGGACAGTAGCTCCTCTTCAGTCCAATACACTGTCCTTGCTGGGAAGAGACGCGAGTGCTATTTGCACTGTTTATTGCAAAGGGAACACAATAGTGACTTAACTTACCAGAAAACTTCCCTTGCTCGTAGGACCAGAAACTGCATGTGATTCAACTCCAATTTGGACTGGGAAACAAACGCTAGCTCGCCTTACAAGAAACACACTCTGCTTTTGAGAAAAGAGCACTCTTCTACTCTTCTGTGTTTTTTATAGGGCCAGAACAGTGAGCTTGCTCAGAACAAAAGAACTGTGCTTCCTACACACACGAGCCATATCTAGTTCAACTCTGCTTAGGAAACTGCAAGAATAGTAGATCCTCTTCAGTCCAATACACTGTACATCCTGGGAACAGACACGAGTCCTATTTGCCCAGTGTATGGCAATGGGAGCGAAATAGTGACTCTTCTTACTAGAAAACATCTCCTGCTTGTAGGACCAGAAACTGCATGTGATTCAACTACATTTAGGACTGGGAAACAAAAGCTAGCTCGCCTTACAAGAAACACAGTCTGCTTTTGAGAAAAGAGCACTCTTCTACTCTACTGTGTTTCCTATGTGGTCCGAACAGTGAGCTTCCTCAGAACAAAAGAACTGTGCTTCCTACACACACGGGCCATATCTAGTTCAACTCTGCTTAGGAAACTGACAAGAACAGTAGCTCCTCTTCTGTCAAATACACTGTACTTGCAAAGAAGAGTAGCGAGTGTTGTTTGCACTGTGTATGGCAATAGGAGAACAATAGTGACTCTTCTTACCAGAAAACAACTCTTGCTCATAGGACAAGAAACTGCATGTAATTGAACTCCATTTAGGACTGGGAAACAAACGCTAGCTCACCTTACAAGAAACAAACTCTGCTTTTGAGAAAAGAGCACTCTTCTACTCTTCTGTGTTTCCTAAAGGACCAGAACAGTGAGCTTGCTCAGAACAAAAGAACTGTGCTTCCTACACACACGGGCCATATCTCGTTCAACTCTGCTTAGGAAACTGACAAGAACAGTAGCTCCTCTTGAGTCCAATACACAGTACTTGCTGGGAACAGACGTGAGTGCTATTTGCACTGTTTATGGCAAAGGGAGCACAATAGTGACTTTCCTTACCAGAAAACATCCCTTGCTCATAGGACCAAAAACTGCATGTGATTCAACTCCATTTAGAACTGGGAAACAAACACTAGCTAGCCTTACAAGAAACACACTCTGCTTTTGAGAAAAGAGCCCTCTTCTACTCTACTGTGTTTACTATTTGGTCTGAAAATTGAGCTTGCTCAGAACAAAAGAACTGTGCTTCCTACACACAGGGGCCATATCTAGTTCAACTCTGCTTAGGAAACTGACAAGCACAGTAGCTCCTCTTCTGTCCAATACACTGTACTTGCTGGGAACAGACGCGAGTGCTATTTGCACTGTGTATGGCAATGGTAGCACAATAGTGACTCTTCTTACCAGAAAACAACTCTTGCTCTTAGGACGAGAAACTGCATGTGATTCAACTCCATTTAGGACTGGGAAACAAACGCTAGCTCGCCTTACAAGAAACACACTCTGCTTCTGAGGAAAGGGCACTCTTCTACTCTTCTGTGTTTCCTATAGGGCCAGAACAGTGAGCTTGCTCAGAACAAAAGAACTGTGCTTCCTACACACACGGGCCATATCTCGTTCAACTCTGCTTAGGAAACTGACAAGAACAGTAGCTCCTCTTCAGTCCAATACACTGTACTTGCTGGGAACAGATGTGAGTGCTATTTGCACTGTTTATGGCAAAGGGAGCACAATAGTGACTTTCCTTACCAGAAAACATCCCTTGCTCGTAGGACCAGAAACTGCATGTGATTCAACTCGATTTTGGACTGGGAAACAAACGCTAGCTCGCCTTACAAGAAACACACTCTGCTTTTGAGAAAAGAGCACTCTTTTATTCTACTGTGTTTCCTATGAGGTCCGAACAGTGAGCTTGCTCAGAACAAAAGAACTGTGCTTCCTACACACACGGGCTATATCTAGTTCAACTCTGCTTAGGAAACTGACAAGTACAGTAGATCCTCATCAGTCGAATACACTGTACTTGCTGGGAACAGACACGAGTGCTATTTGTACTGTGTATGGCAAAAGGAGCACAATAGTGACTTTCCTTACCAGAAAACAACTCTTGCTCGTAGGTCCAGAAACTGCATGTGATTCAACTCCATTTAGGACTGGGAAACAAATGCTAGTTCAACTTAAAACAAACACACTCTGCTTTTGAGAAAAGAGCACTCTTCTACTCTACCGTGTTTCCTATAGGCCAGAACAGAGAGCTTGCTCAGAACAAAAGAACTGTGCTTCCTACACAAACGGGCCATATCTAGTTCAACTCTGCTTAGGAAACTGACAAGAACAGTAGCTCCTCTTCAGTCAAATACACTGTACTTGCAGGTCGCAGACGCGAGTCCTATTTGCACTGTGTATGGCAATGGGAGCGAAATAGTGACTCCTCTTACCAGAAAACAACTCTTTCTCGTAGGACCAGAAACTCATGAGATTCAAATCTGTTTCTGAATGAGAAACAAACACTAGCTAGCCTTACAAGAAACACACTCTGCTTTTGAGAAAAGAGCACTCTTCTCTTCTACTGTGTTTCCTATGGAGTCCGAACAATGATCTTGCTCAGAACAAAAGAACTGTGCTTCCTACATTCACGGGCCATTTCTAGTTCAACTCTGCATAGGTAACTGATAAGAACAGTAGATCCTCTTCAGTGCAATACACTGTACATGCTGGGCACAGACGCGAGTGGTATTTGCCCTGTGTATGGCAATGGGAGCACAATAGTGACTCTTCTTACCAGAAAACAACTCTTGCTTGTAGGACCAGAAACTGCATGTGATTCAACTCCATTTAGGACTTGGAAACAAACGCTATTTCGCCTTAGAAGAAACACACTCTGCTTTGGAGAAAAGAGCACTCTTCTACTTTACTGTGTTTCCTATAGGGCCAGAACAGTGAGCTTGCTCAGAACAAAAGAACTGTGCTTCCTACACACACGGTCCATATCTAGTTCAACTCTGCTTAGGAAACTGACAAGAGCAGTAGCTCCTCTCCAGTCCAATACACTGTACTTGCTGGGAACAGTGACGAGTCCTATTTGCACTGTGTATGGCAAAGGGAGCACAATAGTGACTTTCCTTTCCAGAAAACAACTCATGCTCGTACGACTAGAAACTGCATGTGATTCAACTCCATTTAGGACTGGGAAACAAACGCAAGCTCGCTTTACAAAAAACACACTCTGCTTTTGAGAAAAGAGCACTCTTCTACTCTACTGTGTTTCCTATAGGCCAGAAGAGTGAGCTTGCTCAGAACCAAAGAACTGTGCTTCCTACACACACGGGCCATATCTAGTTCAAGTCTGCTTAGGAAACTGACAAGAACAGTAGATCCTCTTCAGTCCAATACACTGTACATGCTGGGAACTGACGTCAGTGCTATTTGCCCTGGGTATGACAATGGGAGAGCAATAGTGACTCTTCTTACCAGAAAAAAACTCTTGCTCCTGGGATCAGAAACTACATGTGATTCAACTCCATTTAGGACTGGGAAACAAACGCTAGCTGGCCTTAAAAGAAATACACTCTGCTTTTGAGAAAAGAGCACTCTTCTACTCTACGGTGTTTCCTATGGGGTCCAAACAGTGAGCTTGCTCAGAACAAAAGAACTGTGCTTCCTACACACACGGGCCATATCTTGTTCAACTCTGCTTAGGAAACTGACAAGAACAGTAGCTCCTCTTCTGTCCAATACACTGTACTTGCAAAGAACAGTAGCGAGTGTTGTTTGCACTGTGTATGGCAATAGGAGCGCAATAGTGACTCTTCTTACCAGAAAACAAATCTTGCTCATAGGACAAGAAACTGCATGTAATTCAACTGCATTTAGTACTGGGAGACAAACGCTAGCTTGCCCTACAAGAAACAAACTCTGCTTCTGAGAAAAGAGCACTCTTCTACTATTCAGTGTTGTCTATAGGGCCAGAACAGTGAGCTTGCTCAGAACAAAAGAACTGTGCTTCCTACACACACGAGCCATATCTAGTTCAACTCTGCTTAGGAAACTGCAAGAATAGTAGATCCTCTTAAGTCCAATACACTGTACATCCTGGGAACAGACGCGAGTCCTATTTGCCCAGTGTATGGCAATGGGAGCGAAATAGTGACTCTTCTTACTAGAAAACATCTCCTGCTTGTAGGACCAGAAACTGCATGTGATTCAACTACATTTAGGACTGGGAAACAAAAGCTAGCTCGCCTTACAAGAAACACAGTCTGCTTTTGAGAAAAGAGCACTCTTCTACTCTACTGTGTTTCCTATGTGGTCCGAACAGTGAGCTTCCTCAGAACAAAAGAACTGTGCTTCCTACACACACGGGCCATATCTAGTTCAACTCTGCTTAGGAAACTGACAAGAACAGTAGCTCCTCTTCTGTCAAATACACTGTACTTGCAAAGAAGAGTAGCGAGTGTTGTTTGCACTGTGTATGGCAATAGGAGAACAATAGTGACTCTTCTTACCAGAAAACAACTCTTGCTCATAGGACAAGAAACTGCATGTAATTGAACTCCATTTAGGACTGGGAAACAAACGCTAGCTCACCTTACAAGAAACAAACTCTGCTTTTGAGAAAAGAGCACTCTTCTACTCTTCTGTGTTTCCTAAAGGACCAGAACAGTGAGCTTGCTCAGAACAAAAGAACTGTGCTTCCTACACACACGGGCCATATCTCGTTCAACTCTGCTTAGGAAACTGACAAGAACAGTAGCTCCTCTTGAGTCCAATACACAGTACTTGCTGGGAACAGACGTGAGTGCTATTTGCACTGTTTATGGCAAAGGGAGCACAATAGTGACTTTCCTTACCAGAAAACATCCCTTGCTCATAGGACCAAAAACTGCATGTGATTCAACTCCATTTAGAACTGGGAAACAAACACTAGCTAGCCTTACAAGAAACACACTCTGCTTTTGAGAAAAGAGCACTCTTCTACTCTACTGTGTTTACTATTTGGTCTGAAAATTGAGCTTGCTCAGAACAAAAGAACTGTGCTTCCTACACACAGGGGCCATATCTAGTTCAACTCTGCTTAGGAAACTGACAAGCACAGTAGCTCCTCTTCTGTCCAATACACTGTACTTGCTGGGAACAGACGCGAGTGCTATTTGCACTGTGTATGGCAATGGTAGCACAATAGTGACTCTTCTTACCAGAAAACAACTCTTGCTCTTAGGACGAGAAACTGCATGTGATTCAACTCCATTTAGGACTGGGAAACAAACGCTAGCTCGCCTTACAAGAAACACACTCTGCTTCTGAGGAAAGGGCACTCTTCTACTCTTCTGTGTTTCCTATAGGGCCAGAACAGTGAGCTTGCTCAGAACAAAAGAACTGTGCTTCCTACACACACGGGCCATATCTCGTTCAACTCTGCTTAGGAAACTGACAAGAACAGTAGCTCCTCTTCAGTCCAATACACTGTACTTGCTGGGAACAGATGTGAGTGCTATTTGCACTGTTTATGGCAAAGGGAGCACAATAGTGACTTTCCTTACCAGAAAACAACTCTTGCTCGTAGGTCCAGAAACTGCATGTGATTCAACTCCATTTAGGACTGGGAAACAAATGCTAGTTCAACTTAAAACAAACACACTCTGCTTTTGAGAAAAGAGCACTCTTCTACTCTACTGTGTTTCCTATAGGCCAGAACAGAGAGCTTGCTCAGAACAAAAGAACTGTGCTTCCTACACAAACGGGCCATATCTAGTTCAACTCTGCTTAGGAAACTGACAAGAACAGCAGCTCCTCTTCAGTCAAATACACTGTACTTGCAGGTCGCAGACGCGAGTCCTATTTGCACTGTGTATGGCAATGGGAGCGAAATAGTGACTCCTCTTACCAGAAAACAACTCTTTCTCGTAGGACCAGAAACTCATGAGATTCAAATCTGTTTCTGAATGAGAAACAAACACTAGCTAGCCTTACAAGAAACACACTCTGCTTTTGAGAAAAGAGCACTCTTCTCTTCTACTGTGTTTCCTACGGAGTCCGAACAATGATCTTGCTCAGAACAAAAGAACTGTGCTTCCTACATTCACGGGCCATTTCTAGTTCAACTCTGCATAGGTAACTGATAAGAACAGTAGATCCTCTTCAGTGCAATACACTGTACATGCTGGGCACAGACGCGAGTGGTATTTGCCCTGTGTATGGCAATGGGAGCACAATAGTGACTCTTCTTACCAGAAAACAACTCTTGCTTGTAGGACCAGAAACTGCATGTGATTCAACTCCATTTAGGACTTGGAAACAAACGCTATTTCGCCTTAGAAGAAACACACTCTGCTTTGGAGAAAAGAGCACTCTTCTACTTTACTGTGTTTCCTATAGGGCCAGAACAGTGAGCTTGCTCAGAACAAAAGAACTGTGCTTCCTACACACACGGTCCATATCTAGTTCAACTCTGCTTAGGAAACTGACAAGAGCAGTAGCTCCTCTCCAGTCCAATACACTGTACTTGCTGGGAACAGTGACGAGTCCTATTTGCACTGTGTATGGCAAAGGGAGCACAATAGTGACTTTCCTTTCCAGAAAACAACTCATGCTCGTACGACTAGAAACTGCATGTGATTCAACTCCATTTAGGACTGGGAAACAAACGCAAGCTCGCTTTACAAAAAACACACTCTGCTTTTGAGAAAAGAGCACTCTTCTACTCTACTGTGTTTCCTATAGGCCAGAAGAGTGAGCTTGCTCAGAACCAAAGAACTGTGCTTCCTACACACACGGGCCATATCTAGTTCAAGTCTGCTTAGGAAACTGACAAGAACAGTAGATCCTCTTCAGTCCAATACACTGTACATGCTGGGAACTGACGTCAGTGCTATTTGCCCTGGGTATGACAATGGGAGAGCAATAGTGACTCTTCTTACCAGAAAAAAACTCTTGCTCCTGGGATCAGAAACTACATGTGATTCAACTCCATTTAGGACTGGGAAACAAACGCTAGCTGGCCTTAAAAGAAATACACTCTGCTTTTGAGAAAAGAGCACTCTTCTACTCTACGGTGTTTCCTATGGGGTCCAAACAGTGAGCTTGCTCAGAACAAAAGAACTGTGCTTCCTACACACACGGGCCATATCTTGTTCAACTCTGCTTAGGAAACTGACAAGAACAGTAGCTCCTCTTCTGTCCAATACACTGTACTTGCAAAGAACAGTAGCGAGTGTTGTTTGCACTGTGTATGGCAATAGGAGCGCAATAGTGACTCTACTTACCAGAAAACAACTCTTGCTCATAGGACAAGAAACTGCATGTAATTCAACTGCATTTAGTACTGGGAGACAAACGCTAGCTCGCCCTACAAGAAACAAACTCTGCTTCTGAGAAAAGAGCACTCTTCTACTATTCAGTGTTGTCTATAGGGCCAGAACAGTGAGCTTGCTCAGAACAAAAGAACTGTGCTTCCTACACACACGGGCCATATCTAGTTCAACTCTGCTTAGGAAACTGACAAGAACAGTAGCTCCTCTTCTGTCCAATACACTGTACTTGCTGGGAACAGACGCGAGTGCTATTTGTACTGTTTATGGCAAAGGGAGCACAATAGTAACTTTCCTTACCAGAAAACATCCCTTGCTCATAGGACCAAAAACTGCATGTGATTCAACTCCATTTAGAACTGGGAAACAAACACTAGCTAGCCTTACTAGAAACACACTCTGCTTTTGAGAAAAGAGCACTCTTCTACTCTACTGTGTTTACTATTTGGTCCGAAAATTGAGCTTGCTCAGAACAAAGAACTGTGCTTCCTACACACACCGGCCATAGCTAGTTCAACTCTGCTTAGGAAACTGACAAGAACAGTAGATCCTTTTCAGTCCAATACACTGTACATGCTGGGAACAGACGCCAGTGCTATTTGCCCTGTGTATGACAATGGGAGGGCAATAGTTACTCTTCTTACCAGCAAACAATTCTTGCTCCTAGGATCAGAAACTGCATGTGATTCAACTCCATTTAGGACTGGGAAACAAAAGCTAGCACGCCCTACAAGAAACACACTCTGCTTTTGACAAAAGAGCACTCTTCTACTCTACTGTGTTTCCTATACGGTCCGAACAGTGAGCTTGCTCAGAACAAAAGAACTGTGCTTTCTACACACACGGCTATATCTAGTTCAACTCTGCTTAGGAAACTGACAAGAACAGTAGCTCCTCTTCTGTCAAATACACTGTACTTGCAAAGAACAGTAGCGAGTGTTGTTTGCACTGTGTATGGCAATAGGAGAACAATATTGACTCTTCTTACCAGAAAACAACTTTTGCTCATAGGACAAGGAACTGCATGTAATTCAACTGCATTTAGGACTGGGAAACGAACGCTAGCTCACCTTACAAGAAACACACTCTGCTTTTGAGAAAAGAGCACTCTTCTCCTCTTCTGTGTTTCCTATAGGACCAGAACAGTGAGCTTGCTCAGAACAAAAGAACTGTGCTTCCTACACACACGGGCCATATCTCGTTCAACTCTGCTTAGGAAACTGACAAGAACAGTACCTCCTCTTCAGTCCAATACACAGTACTTGCTGGGAACAGACGCGAGTGCTATTTGCACTGTTTATGGCAAAGGGAGCACAATAGTGACTTTCCTTACCAGAAAACATCCCTTGCTCATAGGACCAAAAACTGCATGTGATTCAACTCCATTTAAGACTGGGAAACAAACACTAGCTAGCCTAACAAGAAACACACTCTGCTTTTTAGAAAAGAGCCCTCTTCTACTCTACTGTGTTTGCTACGGGGTCTGAAAATTGAGCTTGCTCAGAACAAAATAACTGTGCTTCACACACACGGGACATATCTACTTCAACTCTGCTTAGGAAACTGACAAGAACAGTAGCTCCTCTTCTGTCCAATACGCTGTACTTGCTGGGAACAGACGCGAGTGCTATTTGCACTGTGTATGGCAATGGTAGCACAATGGTGACTCTTCTTACCAGAAAACAACTCTTGCTCATAGGACAAGAAACTGCATGTAATTCAACTCCATTTAGTACTGGAAGACAAACGCTAGCTCGCCTTACAAGAAACACACTCTGCTTCTGAAAAAAGAGCACTCTTCTACTCTTCTGTGTTTCCTATAAGGCCAGAACAGTGAGCTTGCTCAGAACAAAAGAACTGTGCTTCCTACACACACGGGCCATATCTAGTTCAACTCTGCTTAGGAAACTGCAAGAATAGTAGCTCCTCTTCAGTCCAATACACTGTACTTGCTGGGAACAGACGCGAGTGCTATTTGCACTGTGTATGCCAATGGTAGCACAATAGTGACTCTTCTTACCAGAAAACAACTCTTGCTCGTAGGACCAGAAACTGCATGTGATTCAACTGCATTTAGGACTGGGAAACAAACCCTAGCTCGCCTTACAAGAAACACACTCTGCTTCTGAAAAAAGAGCACTCTTCTACTCTTCTGTGTTTCTTATAGGGCCAGAACAGTGAGCTTGCTCAGAACAAAAGAACTGTGCTTCCTACACACACGGGCCATATCTAGTTCAACTCTGCTTAGGAAACGGCAAGAACAGTAGCTCCTCTTCAGTCCAATACACTGTACTTGCTGGGAACAGACGCGAGTGCTATTTGCACTTTTTATGGCAAAGGGAGCACAATAGTGACTTTCCTTACCAGAAAACATCCCTTGCTTGTAGGACCAGAAACTGCATGTGATTCAACTCGATTTTGGACTGGAAAACAAACGCTAGCTCGCCTTACAAGAAACACACTCTGCTTCTGAGAAAAGAGCACTCTTCTATTCTACTGTGTTTCCTATGAGGTCCGAACAGTGAGCTTGCTCAGAACAAAAGAACTGTGCTTCCTACACACACGGGCCATATCTAGTTCAACTCTGCTTAGGAAACTGACAAGAAAAGTAGATCCTCTTCAGTCTAATACACTGTACTTGCTGGGAACATACGCGAGTGCTATTTGCACTGTGTATGGCAATGGTAGCACAATAGTGACTCTTCTTACCTGAAAACAACTCTTGCTCGGAGGACCAGAAACTGCATGTGATTCAACTCCATTTAGGACTGGGAAACAAACGCTAGCTCACCTTACAAGAAACACACTCTGCTTTTGAGAAAAGAGCACTCTTCTATTCTACTGTGTTTCCTATGGGGTCCGAACAGTGAGCTTGCTCAGAACAAGAGAACTGTGCTTCCTACACACACGGGCTATATCTAGTTCAACTCTGCTTAGGAAACAGACAAGAGCAGTAGCTCCTCTTCAGTAAAATAAACTGTAATTGCTGGGAAAAGACGCGAGTGCTATTTGCACTGTTTATGGCAAAGGGAACACAATAGTGACTTTCCTTTCCAGAAAACAACTCTTGCTTGTAGGACCAGAAACTGCATGTGATTGAACTCCATTTAGGACTGGGAAACAAATGCAAGCTCGCCTTACAAGAAACACACTCTGCTTTTGAGAAAAGAGCACTCTTCTACTCTACTGTGTTTCCTATAGGCCAGAAGAGTGAGCTTGCTCAGAACAAAAGAACTGTGCTTACTACACACACGGGCCATATCTAGTTCATCTCTGCTTAGGAAACTGACAAGAACAGTAGATCATCTTCAGTCCAATACACTTTACATGCTGGGAACAGACGCCAGTGCTATTTGCCCTGTGTATGTCAATGGGAGCGCAATAGTTACTCTTCTTACCATTGAACAATTCTTGCTCATAGGACCAGAAACTGCATGTGATTCAACTCCATTTAGAACTGGGAAAAAAACGCAAGCTTGCCTTGCAAGAAACACACTCTGATTTTGAGAAAAGAGCACTCTTCTTCTCTACTGTGTTTCCTTTAGCGCCAAAACAGTGAGCTTGCTCAGAACAAAAGAACTGTGCTTCCTACACACACCGGGCATATCTAGTTCAACTCTGCTTAGGAAACTGACAAGAACAGTAGATCCTCTTCTGTCCAATACACTGTACATGCTGGGAACAGACGCTAGTGGTATTTGCCCTGTGTATGACAATGGGAGCGCAATAGTGACTCTTCTTACCAGAAAACAACTCTTGCTCGTAGGACCAGAAACTGCATGTGATTCAACTCCATTTAGGACTGGGAAACAAACGCTAGCTCGCCTTACAAGAAACTCACTCTGCTTTTGAGAAAAGAGCACTCTTCTACTCTACTGTGTTTCCTATGGGGTCCGAACAGTGAGCTTGCTCACAACAAAAGAACTGTGCTTCCTACACACACCGGGCATATCTAGTTCAACTCTGCTTAGGAAACTGACAAGAGCAGTAGCTCCTCTTCAGTCCAATACACTGTACTTGCTGGGAACAGACGAGAGGACTATTTGCAGTGTGTATGGCAATGGGAGCACAATAGTGACTTTCCTTTCCAGAAAACAACTCTTGCTCATAGGACCAGAAACTGCATGTGACTCAACTCCGTTTAAGACTGGGAAACAAACGCAAGCTCGCCTTACAAGAAACACACTCTGCTTTTGACAAAAGAGCACTCTTCTACTCTACTGTGTTTCCTACAGGGCCAGAACAGTGAGCTTGCTCAGAACAAAAGAACTGTGCTTCCTACACACACGGGCCATATCTAGTTAATACTATGCTTAGGAAACTGACAAGAACACAAGCTCCTCTTCAGTCCAATACACTGTACTTGCTGGGAAAAGACATGAGAGCTATTTGCACTGTTATTGCAAAGGGAGCACCATAGTGACTATCCTTACCAGAAAACATCCCTTGCTCGTAGGACCAGAAACTGCATGTGATTCAACTCCATTTTGGACTGGGAAACAAACGCTAGCTCGCCTTACAAGAAACACACTCTGCTTTTGAGAAAAGAGCACTCTTCTATTCTACTGTGTTTCCTATGGGGTCTGAACAGTGAGCTTGCTCAGAACAAAAGAACTGTGCTTCCTAAACACACGGGCCATATCTAGTTCAACTCTGCTTAGGAAACTGACAAGAACAGTAGATCATCTTCAGTCCAATACACTGTACAGACGCCAGTGCTATTTGCCCTGTGTATGACAATGGGAGGGCAATCGTGACTCTTCTTACCAGAAAACAACTCTTGATCGTAGGACCAAAAACTGCATGTGATTCAACTCCATTTAGGACTGGGAAACAAACACTAGCTCGCCTTACAAGAAACACACTCTGCTTTTGAGTAAAGAGCACTCTTCTATTCTACTGTGTTTCCTATGGGGTCCGAACAGTGAGCTTGCTCAGAACAAAGAACTGTGCTTCCTACACATACGGGCCATATCTAGTTCAACTCTGCTTTGGAAACTGACAAGAACAGTAGATCCTCTTCAGTCCAATACACTTTACATGTTGGGAACAGACGCCAGTGCTATTTGCCCTGTGTATGTCAATGAGAGCACAATAGTGACTCTACTTACCATAAAACAACTCTTGCTCGTAGGACCAGAAACTGCATGGGATTCGACTCCATTTAGGACTGGGAAACAAACGCTAGATCGCCTTACAAGACTCACATTCTGCTTTTGAGAAAAGAGCACTCTTCTACTCTACTGTGTTTCCTATAGGGCCAGAAGAGTGAGGTTGCTCAGAACAAAAGAAGTGTACTTCTAACACACACGGGCCATATCTAGTTAAACTTTGCTTAGGAAACTGACAAGATCAGTAGATCCTCTTCAGTCCAATACACTGTACATCCTGGGAACAGACGCGAGTCCTATTTGCCCTGTGTATGGCAATGGGAGCACAATAGTGACTCTTCTTACTAGAAAACAACTCTTGCTTGTAGGACCAGAAACTGCATGTGATTCAACTACATTTAGGACTGGGAAACAAACACTAGCTTGCCTTACAAGAAACACACTCTGCATTTGAGAAAAGAGCACTCCTCTACTCTACTGTGTTTCCTATAGTGCCAAAACAGTGAGCTTGCTCAGAACAAAAGAACTGTGCTTCCTACACACACGGGCCATATCTAGTTCAACTCTGCTTAGGAAACTGACAAGAACAGTTGATCCTCTTCAGTCCAATACACTGTACATGCTGGGAACAGACGCCAGTGCTATTTGCCCTGTGTATGTCAATGGGAGCACAATAGTGACTCTTCTTACCAGAAAACAACTCTTGCTCCTAGGATCAGAAACTGAATGTGATTCAATTCCATTTTGGACTGGGAAACAAACGCTAGCTTGCCTTACAAGAAACACACTCTGCTTTTGAGAAAAGAGCACTC
This sequence comes from Peromyscus eremicus, assembly GCF_949786415.1. Classification (NCBI taxonomy): domain Eukaryota; kingdom Metazoa; phylum Chordata; class Mammalia; order Rodentia; family Cricetidae; genus Peromyscus; species Peromyscus eremicus. The sequence continues at coordinate 95,594 of NW_026734721.1, read as the reverse complement.
TTCTACTCTACTGTGTTTCCTACAGGGCCAGAACAGTGAGCTTGCTCAGAAAAAAAGAACTGTGCTTTGTACACACACGGGCTATATCTAGTTCAACTCTGCTTAGGAAACTGACAAGAACAGTAGCTCCTCTTCAGTCCTATACACTGTACTTGCTGGGAGCAGACCCGAGTCCTATTTGCCCAGTGTATGGCAATGGGAGCGAAATAGTGACTCTTCTTACTAGAAAACATCTCTTGCTTGTAGGACGAGAAACTGCATGTGATTCAACTACATTTAGGACTGGGAATCAAAAGCTAGCTCGCCTTACAAGGAACACACTCTGCTTTTGAGAAAAGAGCACTCTTCTACTCTACTGTGTTTCCTTTAGGGCCAAAACAGTGAGCTTGATCAGAACAAAAGAACTGTGCTTCCTACACACACCGGGCATATCTAGTTCAACTCTGCTTAGGAAACTGACAAGAACAGTAGCTCCTCTTCTGTCAAATACACTGTACTTGCAAAGAACAGTAGCGAGTGTTGTTTGCACTGTTTATGGCAATAGGAGCGCAATAGAGACTCTTCTTGCCAGAAAACAACTCTTGCTCATAGGACAAGAAACTGCATGTAATTCAACTCCATTTAGGACTGGGAAACAAACGCTAGCTCACCTTACAAGAAACACACTCTGCTTTTGAGAAAAGAGCACTCTTCTACTCTTCTGTGTTTCCTAAAGGACCAGAACAGTGAGCTTGCTCAGAACAAAAGAACTGTGCTTCCTACACACACGGGCCATATCTCGTTCAACTCTGCTTAGGAAACTGACAAGAACAGTAGCTCCTCTTCTGTCCAATACACTGTACTTGCTGGGAACAGACGTGAGTGCTATTTGCACTGTTTATGGCAAAGGGAGCACAATAGTGACCTTCCTTATCAGAAAACATCCCTTGCTCATAGGACCAAAAACTGCATGTGATTCAACTCCATTTAGAATGGGAAACAAACACTAGCTAGCCTTACAAGAAACACACCCTGCTTTTGAGAAAAGAGCACTCTTCTATTCTACTGTGATTACTATTTGGTCCGAAAATTGAGCTTGCTCATAACAAAAGAACTGTGCTTCCTACACACACGGGCCATAGCTAGTTCAACTCTGCTTAGGAAACTGACAAGAACAGTAGCTCCTCTTCTGTCCAATACACTGTACTTGCTGGGAACAGACACGAGTGCTATTTGCACTGTGTATGGCAATAGGAGCGCAATTGTGACTCTTCTTACCAGAAAACAACTCTTGCTCGTAGGACCAGAAACTGCATGTGATTCAACTCCATTTAGGACTGGGAAACAAACGCTAGCTCGCCTTACAAGAAACACACTCTGTTTCTGAAAAAAGAGCACTCTTCTACTCTTCTGTGTTTTTTATAGGGCCAGAACAGTGAGCTTGCTCAGAACAAAAGAACTGTGCTTCCTACACACATGGGCCATATCTAGTTCAACTCTGCTTAGGAAACTGCAAGAATAGTAGCTCCTCTTCAGTCCAATAAACTGTACTTGCTGGGAACAGACGCGAGTGCTATTTGCACTGTGTATGGCAATGGTAGCACAATAGTGACTCTTCTTACCAGAAAACAACTCTTGCTCGTAGGACCAGAAACTGCATGTGATTCAACTCCATTTAGGACTGGGAAACAAACGCTGCCTCGCCTTATAAGAAACAAACTCTGCTTCTGAGAAAAGAGCACTCTTCTACTCTTCTGTGTTTCCTATAGGGCCAGAACAGTGAGCTTGCTCAGAACAAAAGAACTGTGCTTCCTACACACACCGGGCATATCTAGTTCAACTCTGCTTAGTAAACTGACAAGAACAGTAGCGCCTCTTCAGTCCAATACACTGTAGTTGTTGGGAACAGACGCGAGTGCTATTTGCACTCTTTATGGCAAACGGAGCACAATAGTGACTTTCCTTACCAGAAAACATCCTTTGCTCGTAGGACCAGAAACTGCATGTGATTCAACTCCATTTTGGACTGGGAAACAAACGCTACCTTGCCTTACAAGAAACACACTCTCCTTTTGAGAAAAGAGCACTCTTCTATTCCACTGTGTTTCCTATGAGGTCCGAACAGTGAGCTTGCTCAGAACAAAGAACTGTGCTTCCTACACACACGGGCCACATCTAGTTCAACTCTGCTTAGGAAACTGACAAGAGCAGTAGCTCCTCTTCAGTCCAATACACTGTACTTGCTGGGAACAGAGGCGAGTGCGATTTGTCCTGTGTATGACAAAGGGAGCACAATATTGACTTTCGTTTCCAGAAAACAACTCTTGCTCGTCTGACCAGAAACTGCATGTGATTCAACTCCATTTTGGACTGGGAAACAAACGCTAGCTTGCCTTACAAGAAACGCACTCTGCTTTTGAGAAAAGAGCACTCTTTTACTCTACTGTGTTTCCTATAGGCCAGAAGAGTGAGCTTGCTCAGAACAAAAGAACTGTGCTTCCTACACACACGGGCCATATCTAGTTCAACTCTGCTTAGGAGATTGACAAGAGCAGTAGCTCTTCTTCAGTCCAATACACTGTACTTGCTGGGAACAGTCGCGAGGGCTATTTGCACTGTGTACGGCAAAGGGAGCACAATAGTGACTTTCCTTTCCAGAAAACAACTCTTGCGCGTAGGACAAGAAACTGCATGTGATTCAACTCCATTTTGGACTGGGAAACAAACGCTTGCACGCCTTACAAGAAACTCACTCTGCTTTTGAGAAAAGAGCACTCTTCTATTCTACTGTGTTTCCTATGGAGTCCGAACAATGAGCTTGCTCAGAACAAAAGAACTGTGCTTCCTACATTCACGGGCCATTTCTAGTTCCACTCGGCATAGGTAACTGACAAGAACAGTAGATCCTCTTCAGTGCAATACACTGTACATGCTGGGAACAGACGCGAGTGCTATTTGCCCTGTGTATGGCAATGGGAGCGCAATAGTGACTCTTCTTACCAGAAAACAACTCTTGCTTGTAGGACTAGAAACTCCATGTGATTCAACTCCATTTAGGACTTGGAAACAAATGCTATTTCGCCTTAGAAGAAACACACTCTGCGTTGGAGAAAAGAGCACTCTTCTACTCTACTGTGTTTCCTATAGGGCCAGAACAGTGAGCTTGCTCAGAACAAAAGAACTGTGCTTCCTACACACACGGTCCATATCTAGTTCAACTCTGCTTAGGAGATTGACAAGAGCAGTAGCTCCTCTTCAGTCCAATACACTGTACTTGCTGGGAACAGTCGCGAGTGCTATTTGCACTGTGTACGGCAAAGGGAGCACAATAGTGACTTTCCTTTCCAGAAAACAACTCTTGCTCGTAGGACAAGAAACTGCATGTGATTCAACTCCATTTAGGACTGGGAAACAAACAAAAGCTCGCCTTACAAAAAACACACTCTGCTTTTGAGAAAAGAGCACTCTTCTACTCTACTGTGTTTTCTATAGGCCAGAAGAGTGAGCTTGCTCAGAACAAAAGAACTGTGCTTCCTACACACGGGCCTTATCTAGTTCAACTCTGCTTAGGAAACTGACAAGAACAGTAGATCATCTTCAGTCCAACACACTGTACATGCTGGGAACAGACGCCAGTGCTATTTGCCCTGTGTATGACAATGGGAGCGCAATAGTGACTCTTCTTACCAGAAAAAAACTCTTGCTCCTAGGATCAGAAACTACATGTGATACAACTCCATTTAGGATTGGGAAACAAACGCTAGCTGGCCTTAATGAAATACACTCTGCTTTTGAGAAAAGAGCACCCTTCTACTCTACGGTGTTTCCTATGGGGTCCGAACAGTGAGCTTGCTCAGAACAAAAGAACTGTGCTTTATACACACACGGGCCATATCTTGTTCAACTCTGCTTTAGGAACTTGACAAGAACAGTAGCTCCTCTTCTGTCCAATACACTGTACTTGCAAAGAACAGTAGCGAGTGTTGTTTCCACTGTGTATGGCAATAGGAGCGCAATAGTGACTCTTCTTACCAGAAAACAACTCTTGCTCATAGGACAAGAAACTGCATGTAATTCAACTCCATTTAGGACTGGGAGACAAACGCTATCTCGCCTTACAAGAAACAAACTCTGCTTCTGAGAAAAGAGCACTCTTCTACTCTTCTGTGTTGTCTATAGGGCCAGAACATTGAGCTTGCTAAGAACAAAAGAACTGTGCTTCCTACACACACGGGCCATATCTAGTTCAACTCTGCTTAGGAAACTGACAAGAACAGTAGCTCCTCTTCTGTCCAATACACTGTACTTGCTGGGAACAGACGCGAGTGCTATTTGTACTGTGTATGGCAATGGTAGCACAATAGTGACTTTCCTTACCAGAAAACATCCCTTGCTCGTAGGACCAGAAACTGCATGTGATTCAACTCCATTTAGGACTGGGAAACAAACGCTTGCTCGCTTTACAAGAAACACACTCTGCTTTTGAGAAAAGAGCACTCTTCTATTCTACTTTGTTTCCTATGGAATCCGAACAGTGAGCTTGCTCAGAACAAAAGAAATTTGTGCTTCCTACACACACGGGCCATATCTAGTTCAACTTTGCTTAGGAAACTGACAAGAACAGTAGCTCCTCTTCAGTCCAATTCACTGTACTTCCTGGAAACAGACGCGAGTGCTATTTGCACTGTGTACGGCAATGGGAGCGCAATAGTGACTCTTCTTACCATAAAACAACTCTTGCTCCTAGGACCAGAAACTGCATGTGATTGAACTCCATTTAGGACTGGGAAACAAACACTAGCTCGCCTTACGAGAAACACATTCTGCTTTTGAAAAAAGAGCACTTTTCTACTCTACGGTGTTTCCTATAGGGCCAGAAGAGTGAGCTTGCTCAGAACAAAAGAAGTGTACTTCCTACACACACAGGCCATATCTAGTTCAACTTTGCTTAGGAAACTGACAAGAACAGTAGATCATCTTCAGTCCAATACACTGTACATCCTGGGAACAGACGCGAGTCCTATTTGCCCTGTGTAAGGCAATGGGAGCACAATAGTGACTCTTCTTACTAGAAAACAACTCTTGCTTGTAGGACCAGAAACTGCATGTGATTCAACTCCATTTAGGACTGGGAAACAAAAGCTAGCTCGCCTTATAAGAAACACACTCTGCTTTTGAGAATAGAGCACTCTTCTACTCTAGTGTGTTTCCTATAGGGCCAAAACAGTGAGCTTGCTCAGAACAAAAGAACTGTGCTTCCTACACACACCGGCCATATCTAGTTCAACTCTGCTTAGGAAACTGACAAGAACAGTAGATCCTCTTCAGTCCAATACACTGTACATGCTGGGAATAGAAGCCAGTGCTATTTGCCCTGTGTATGACAATTCGAGCGCAATAGCAACTCTTCTTACCAGAAAACAACTCTTGTTCCTTTGATCAGAAACTGCATGTGATTCAACTCCATTTAGGAGTGGGAAACAAACGCTAGCTCGCCTTACAAGAAACACACTCTGCTTTTGAGAAAAGAGCACTTTTCTACTATACTGTGTTAACTATTAGGTCCGAGCAGTGAGCTTGATCAGAACAAAAGAAGTGTGCTTTTTACACACACGGGCCATATCTAGTTCAACTCTGCTTAGGAAACTGACAAGAACAGTAGATCATCTTCAGTCCAACACACTGTACATGCTGGGAACAGACGCCAGTGCTATTTGCCCTGTGTATGACAATAGGAGCGAAATAGTGACTCTTCTTACCAGAAAACAACTCTTGCTCGTAGGACAAGAAACTGCATGTGATTCAACTCCATTTAGGACTGGGAAACAAACGCAAGCTCGCCTTACAAGAAACACACTCTGCTTTTGAGAAAAGAGCACTCTTCTATTCTACTGTGTTTCCTATGCAGTCCGAACAGTGAGCTTGCTCAGAACAAAAGAACTGTGCTTCCTACACACACGGGCCATATCTAGTTCAACTCTGCTTAGGAAACTGACAAGAACAGTAGCTCCTCTTCTGTCCAATACACTGTACTTGCTGGGAACAGACGCGAGTGCTATTTGCACTGAGTATGGCAATGGTAGGACAATAGTGACTCTTCTTACCAGAAAACAACTCTTGCTCGTAGGACCAGAAACTGCATGTGATTCAACTCCATTTAGGACTGGGAAACAAACGCTACCTCGCCTTATAAGAAACACACTCTGCTTCTGAGAAAAGAGCACTCTTCTACTCTTCTGTGTTTCCTATAGGGCCAGAACAGTGAGCTTGCTCAGAACAAAAGAACTGTGCTTCACATACACGGTCCATATCCAGTTCAACTATGCTTAGGAAACCGACAAGAACAGTAGCTCCTCTTCAGTCCAATACACTGTACTTGCTGGGAACAGACGCGAGTGCTATTTGCACTGTTTATGGCAAAGGGAGCACAATAGTGACTTTCCTTACCAGAAAACATCCCTTGCTCATAGGACCAGAAACTGCATGTGATTCAACTCCATTTTGGACTGGGAAACAAACGCTACCTTGCCTTACAAGAAACACACTCTGCTTTTGAGAAAAGAGCACTCTTCTATTCCACTGTGTTTCCTATGGGGTCCGAAAAGTGAGCTTGCTCAGAACAAAAGAACTGTGCTTTCCACACACACGGCCCATATCTAGTTCAACTCTGCTTAGGAAACTGACAAGAACATTAGATCATCTTCAGTCCAACACACTGTACATACTGGGAACAGACGCAAGTGCTATTTGCCCTGTGTATGACAATAGGAGCGCAATAGTGACTCTTACCAGAAAACAACTCTTGCTCGTAGGACCAGAACCTGCATGTGATTCAACTCCCTTTAGGACTGGGAAACAAACGCTTGCACGCCTTACAAGAAACACACTCTGCTTTTGAGAAAAGAGCACTCTTCTATTCTACTCTGTTTCCTATGGAGTCCGAACAATGAGCTTGCTCAGAACAAAAGAACTGTGCTTCCTACATTCACGGGCCATTTCTTGTTCAACTCGGCATAGGTAACTGACAAGAACAGTAGATCCTCTTCAGTGCAATACACTGTACATGCTGGGAACAGACGCGAGTGCTATTTGCCCTGTGTATGGCAAAGGGAGCGCAATAGTGACTCTTCTTACCAGAAAACAACTCTTGCTTGTAGGACTAGAAACTCCATATGATTCAACTCCATTTAGGACTTGGAAACAAACGCTATTTCACCTTAGAAGAAACACACTCTGCGTTGGAGAAAAGAGCACTCTTCTACTCTACTGTGTTTCCTATAGGGCCAGAACAGTGAGCTTGCTCAGAACAAAAGAACTGTGCTTCCTACACACACGGGCCATATCTAGTTCAACTCTGCTTAGGAGATTGACAAGAGCAGTAGCTCTTCTTCAGTCCAATATACTGTACTTGCTGGGAACAGTCGCGAGGGCTATTTGCACTGTGTATGGCAAAGGGAGCACAATAGTGACTTTCCTTTCCAGAAAACAACTCTTGCTCGTAGGACAAGAAACTGCATGTGATTCAACCCAATTCTGGACTGGGAAACAAACGCTTGCACGCCTTACAAGAAACTCACTCTGCTTTTGAGAAAAGAGCACTCTTCTATTCTACTGTGTTTCCTATGGAGTCCGAACAATGAGCTTGCTCAGAACAAAAGAACTGTGCTTCCTACATTCACGGGCCATTTCTAGTTCCACTCGTCATAGGTAACTGACAAGAACAGTAGATCCTCTTCAGTGCAATACACTGTACATGCTGGGAACAGACGCGAGTGCTATTTGCCCTGTGTATGGCAATGGGAGCGCAATAGTGACTCTTCTTACCAGAAAACAACTCTTGCTTGTAGGACTAGAAACTCCATGTGATTCAACTCCATTTAGGACTTGGAAACAAACGCTATTTCGCCTTAGAAGAAACACACTCAGCGTTGGAGAAAAGAGCACTCGTCTACTCTACTGTGTTTCCTATAGGGCCAGAACAGTGAGCTTGCTCAGAACAAAAGAACTGTGCTTCCTACACACACGGTCCATATCTAGTTCAACTCTGCTTAGGAGATTGACAAGAGCAGTAGCTCCTCTTCAGTCCAATACACTGTACTTGCTGGGAACAGTCGCGAGTGCTATTTGCACTGTGTACGGCAAAGGGAGCACAATAGTGACTTTCCTTTCCAGAAAACAACTCTTGCTCGTAGGACAAGAAACTGCATGTGATTCAACTCCATTTAGGACTGGGAAACAAACAAAAGCTCGCCTTACAAAAAACACACTCTGCTTTTGAGAAAAGAGCACTCTTCTACTCTACTGTGTTTTCTATAGGCCAGAAGAGTGAGCTTGCTCAGAACAAAAGAACTGTGCTTCCTACACACAAGGGCCATATCTAGTTCAACTCTGCTTAGGAAACTGACAAGAACAGTAGATCCTCTTCAGTCCAATACACTGTACATGCTGGGAACAGACGCCAGTGCTATTTGCCCTGTGTATGACAAAGGGAGCGCAATAGTGACTCTTCTTACCAGAAAAAAACTCTTGCTCCTAGGATCAGAAACTACATGTGATTCAACTCCATTTAGGACTGGGAAACAAACACTAGCTGGCCTTAATGAAATACACTCTGCTTTTGAGAAAAGAGCACTCTTCTACTCTACGGTGTTTCCTATGTGGTCCGAACAGTGAGCTTGCTCAGAACAATGGAACTGTGCTTCCTACACACACGGGCCATATCTTGTTCAACTCTGCTCTAGGAACCTGACAAGAACAGTAGCTCCTCTTCTGTCCAATACACTGTACTTGCAAAGAACAGTAGCGAGTGTTGTTTGCACTGTGTATGGCAATAGGAGCGCAATAGTGACTCTTCTTACCAGAAAACAACTCTTGCTCATAGGACAAGAAACTGCATGTAATTCAACTCCATTTAGGACTGGGAGACAAACGCTAGCTCGCCTTACAAGAAACAAACTCTGCTTTTGAGAAAAGAGCACTCTTCTAGTCTACTGTGTTTCCTATGGAGTCCGAACAATGAGCTTGCTCAGAACAAAAGAACTGTGCTTCCTACATTCACGGGCCATTTCTAGTTCAACTTGGCATAGGTAACTGACAAGAACAGTAGATCCTCTTCAGTGCAATACACTGTACTTGCTGGGAACAGACGCGAGTCCTATTTGCCCTGTGTATGGCAATGGGATCACAATAGTGACACTTCTTAATAGAAAACAACTCTTGCTTGTAGGACCAGAAACTGCATGTGATTCAACTCCATTTAGGACTGGGAAACAAAAGCTAGCTCGCCTTATAAGAAACACACTCTGCTTTTGAGAAGATAGCACTCTTCTACTCTACTGTGTTTCCTATAGGGCCAAAACAGTGAGCTTGCTCAGAACAAAAGAACTGTGCTTCCTACACACACCGGCCATATCTAGTTCAACTCTGCTTAGGAAACTGACAAGAACAGTAGATCCTCTTCAGTCCAATACACTGTACATGCTGGGAACAGAAGCCAGTGCTATTTGCCCTGTGTATGACAATTCGAGCACAATAGCGACTCTTCTTACCAGAAAACAACTCTTGTTCCTTTGATCAGAAACTGCATGTGATTCAACTCCATTTAGGAGTGGGAAAAAAACGCTAGCTCGCCTTACAAGAAACACACTCTGCTTTTGAGAAAAGAGCACCCTTCTATTCTACTGTGTTTCCTATGCGGTCCGAACAGTGAGCTTGCTCAGAACAAAAGAACTGTGCTTCCTACACACGGGCCTTATCTAGTTCAACTCTGCTTAGGAAACTGACAAGAACAGTAGATCATCTTCAGTCCAACACACTGTATATGCTGGGAACAGACGCCCGTGCTATTTGCCCTGTGTATGACAATGGGAGCGCAATAGTGACTCTTCTTACCAGAAAAAAACTCTTGCTCCTAGGATCAGAAACTACATGTGATTCAACTCCATTTAGGACTGGGAAACAAACGCTAGCTGGCCTTAATGAAATACACTCTGCTTTTGAGAAAAGAGCACCCTTCTACTCTACGGTGTTTCCTATGGGGTCCGAACAGTGAGCTTGCTCAGAACAAAAGAACTGTGCTTTATACACACACGGGCCATATCTTGTTCAACTCTGCTTTAGGAACCTGACAAGAGCAGTAGCTCCTCTTCTGTCCAATACACTGTACTTGCAAAGAACAGTAGTGAGTGTTGTTTCCACTGTGTATGGCAATAGGAGCGAAATAGTGACTCTTCTTACCGGAAAACAACTCTTGCTCATAGGACAAGAAACTGCATGTAATTCAACTCCATTTAGGACTGGGAGACAAACACTAGCTCGCCTTGCAAGAAACAAACTCTGCTTCTGACAAAAGGGCACTCTTCTACTCTTCTGTGTTGTCTATAGGGCCAGAACAGTGAGCTTGCTAAGAAGAAAAGAACTGTGCTTCCTACACACACGGGCCATATCTAGTTCAACTCTGCTTAAGAAACTGACAAGAACAGTAGCTCCTCTACTGTCCAATACACTGTACTTGCTGGGAACAGACGCGAGTGCTATTTGCACTGAGTATGGCAAAGGGAGCACAATAGTGACTTTCCTTACCAGAAAACATCCCTTGCTCGTAGGACCAGAAACTGCATGTGATTCAACTCCATTTTGGACTGGGAAACAAATGCTAGCTTGCCTTACAAGAAACACACTCTCCTTTGAGAAAAGAGCACTCTTCTATTCCACTGTGTTTCCTATGAGGTCCGAACAGTGAGCTTGCTCAGAACAAAAGAACTGTGCTTCCTACACACACGGGCCACATCTAGTTCAACTCTGCTTAGGAAACTGATAAGAGCAGTAGCTCCTCTTCAGTCCAATACACTGTACTTGCTGGGAACAGAGGCGAGTGCGATTTGTCCTGTGTATGACAAAGGGAGCACTATAGTGACTTTCCTTTCCAGAAAACAACTCTTGCTCGTATGACCAGAAACTGCATGTGATTCAACTCCATTTTGGACTGGGAAACAAACGCTAGCTTGCCTTACAAGAAACACACTCTGCTTTTGAGAAAAGAGCACTCTTTTACTCTACTGTGTTTCCTATAGGCCAGAAGAGTGAGCTTGCTCAGAACAAAAGAACTGTGCTTCCTACACACGCGGGCCATATCTAGTTCAACTCTACTTAGGAAACTGACAAGAACAGTAGATCATCTTCAGTCCAATACACTGTACATGCTGGGAACAGACGCGAGTGCTATTTGCCCTGTGTATGACAATGGGAGCGCAATAGTGACTCTTCTTACCAGAAAACAACTCTTGCTTGTAGGACCAGAAACTGCATGGGATTCAACTCCATTTATGACTGGAAAACAAACGCTAGCTCGCTTTACAAGAAACACACTCTGCTTTTGAGAAAAGAGCACTCTTCTTCTCTACTGTGTTTCCTATAGGGCCAGAACAGTGAGCTTTCTCAGAACAAAAGAAGTGTACTTCCTACACACACGGGCCATATCTAGTTCAACTTTGCTTAGGAAACTGACATGAATAGTAAATCCTCTTCATTCCAATACACTGTACATCCTGGGAACAGACGCGAGTCCTATTTGCCCTGTGTATGACAATGGGAGCACAATAGTGACTCTTCTTACTAGAAAACAACTCTTGCTCGTAGGTCCAGAAACTGCATGTGATTCAACTCCATTTATGACTGGGAAACAAACGCTAGCTCGCCTTACAAGAGACACACTCTGCTTCAGAAAAGACCACTCTTCTACTCTACTGTGTTAACTATGGTGTCCGAACAGTGAGCATGCTCAGAACAAAAGAACTGTGCTTCCTACACACACGGGCCATATCTAGTTCAACTCTGCTTAGGAAACTGACAAGAACAGTAGCTCCTCTTCAGTCCAATACACTGTACTTGCTGGGAACAGACGCGAGTGCTATTTGCACTGTTTATGGCAAAGGGAGCACAATAGTGACTTTCCTTACCAGAAAACATCCCTTGCTCGTAGGACCAAAAGTGCATGTGATTCAACTCCATTTAGGACTGGGAAACAAACTCCAGCTCACCTTACAAGAAACACACTCTGCTTTTGAGAAAAAAGCACTCTTCTACTCTACTGTGTTTCCTATAGGGCCAGAACAGTGAGCTTGGTCAGAACAAAAGAACTGTGCTTCTTACACACACGGGCTATATCTAGTTCAACTCTGCTTAGGAAACTGACAAGAACAGTAGATCCTCTTCAGTCCAATACACTGTACATCCTGGGAACAGAAGCCAGTGCTATTTGCCCTGTGTATGACAATTCGAGCGCAATAGTGACTCTTCTTACCAGAAAACAACTCTTTTTCCTAGGATTAGAAACTGCATGTGATTCAACTCCATTTAGGAGTGGGAAACAAACGCTAGCTCGCCTTATAAGAAACACACTTTGCTTTTGAGAAAAGAGCACTCTTCTACTCTACTGTGTTAACTATGAGGTCCGAGCAGTGAGCTTGATCAGAACAAAAGAACTGTGCTTTTTACACACAAGGGCCATATCTAGTTCAAATCTGCTTAGGAAACTGACAAGAACAGTAGATCCTCTTCAGTCCAATACACTGTACTTGCTGGGAACAGACGTGAGTGCTATTTGCACTGTTTATGGCAAAGGGAGCACAATAGGGACTTTCCTTACCAGAAAAAATCCCTTGCTCGTAGGACCAAAAACTGCATGTGATTCAACTCCATTTAGGACTGGGAAACAAAAGCTAACTCAACTTAAAGAAACACACTCTGCTTTTGAGCAAAGAGCACTCTTCTACTCTACTGTGTTTCCTATAGGGCCAGAAGAGTGAGCTTGCTCAGAACAAAAGAACTGTGCTTCCTACACACATGAGCCATAACTAGTACAACTCTGCTTAGGAAACTGACAAGAACTGTAGCTCCTCTTCAGTCCAATACACTGTACTTGCTGGGAACAGACGTGATTGCTATTTGCACTGTTTATGGCAAAGGGAGCACAATAGTGACTTTCCTTACCAGAATACATCCCTTGCTCGTAGGACCAGAAACTGCATGTGATTCAACTCGATTTTGGACTGGGAAACAAATGCTAGCTCGCCTTACAAGAAACACACTCTGCTTTTGAGAAAAGAGCACTCTACTATTCTACTGTGTTTCCTATGGTGTCTGAACAGTGAGCTTGCTCAGAACAAAAGAACTGTGCTTCCTACACACACGGGCCATATCTAGTTCAACTCTGCTTAGGAAACTGACAAGAACACTAGCTCCTCTTCAGTCCAATACACTGTACTTGCTTAGAACAGACACAAATGCTATTTGTACTGTATTTGGCAATGGGAGTGCAATAGTGAATTCCTTACAGAAAAAAACTCTTGCTCGTAAGACCAAAAACTGCATGTAATTCAACTTCATTTAGAACTGGGAAATAAACGCAAGCTCGCCTTACAAGAAACACACTCTGCTTTTGAGAAAAGAGCACTCTTCTACTCTACTGTGTTTCCTATTGGGCCAGAAGAGTGAGCTTGCTCAGAACAAAAGAACTGTGCTTCCTACACCCCCGGCCATATCTAGTTCAAATCTGCTTAGGAAACTGACAAGAACAGTAGATCCTCTTCAGTCCAATACACTGTACTTGCTGGGAACAGACGCGAGTTCTATTTGCCCTGTGTATGGCAAAGGGAGCACAATAGTGACTCTTCTTACCACCAAACAACTCTTGCTCGTAGGACCAGAAACTGCATGTGATTCAACTCCATTTAGGACTGGGAAACAAACGCTAGCTTGCCTTACAAGAAACACATTCTGCTTTTGAAAAAAGAGCACTCTTCTTCTCTACTGTGTTTCCTATAGGGCCAGAACAGTGAGCTTGCTCAGAACAAAAGAACTGTGCTTCCTACACACACGGGCTATATCTAGTTCAACTGTGCTTAGGAAACTGACAAGAACAGTAGATCCTCTTCAGTCCAATACACTGTACATGCTGGGAACAGACGCCAGTGCTATTTGCCTTGTGTATGACAATTCGAGCGCAATAGTGACTCTTCTTACCAGAAAACAACTCTTGTTCCTAGGATTAGAAACTGCATGTGATTCAACTCCATTTAGGAGTGGGAAACAAACGCCAGCTCGCCTTACAAGAAACACACTCTGCTTTTGAAAAAAGAGCACTCTTCTACTCTACTGTGTTAACTATGAGGTCCGAGCAGTGAGCTTGATCAGAACAAAAGAACTGTGCTTTTTACACACACGGGCCATATCTAGTTCAAATCTGCTTAGGAAACTGACAAGAACAGTAGATCCTCTTCAGTCCAATACACTGTACTTGCTGGGAACAGACGCGAGTGCTATTTGCACTGTTTATGGCAAAGGGAGCACAATAGTGACTTTCCTTACCAGAAAACATCCCTTGCTCGTAGGACCAAAAACTGCATGTGATTCAACTCGATTTTGGACTGGGAAACAAATGCTAGCTCGCCTTACAAGAAACACACTCTGCTTTTGAGAAAAGAGCACTCTTCTATTCTACTGTGTTTCCTATGGGGTCCGAACAGTGAGCTTGCTCAGAACAAGAGAACTGTGCTTCCTACACACACGGGCTATATCTAGTTCAACTCTGCTTAGGAAACAGACAAGAGCAGTAGCTCCTCTTCAGTAAAATAAACTGTAATTGCTGGGAAAAGACGCGAGTGCTATTTGCACTGTTTATGGCAAAGGGAACACAATAGTGACTTTCCTTTCCAGAAAACAACTCTTGCTTGTAGGACCAGAAACTGCATGTGATTGAACTCCATTTAGGACTGGGAAACAAATGCAAGCTCGCCTTACAAGAAACACACTCTGCTTTTGAGAAAAGAGCACTCTTCTACTCTACTGTGTTTCCTATAGGCCAGAAGAGTGAGCTTGCTCAGAACAAAAGAACTGTGCTTACTACACACACGGGCCATATCTAGTTCATCTCTGCTTAGGAAACTGACAAGAACAGTAGATCATCTTCAGTCCAATACACTTTACATGCTGGGAACAGACGCCAGTGCTATTTGCCCTGTGTATGTCAATGGGAGCGCAATAGTGACTCTTCTTACCATTGAACAATTCTTGCTCATAGGACCAGAAACTGCATGTGATTCAACTCCATTTAGAACTGGGAAAAAAACGCAAGCTTGCCTTGCAAGAAACACACTCTGATTTTGAGAAAAGAGCACTCTTCTTCTCTACTGTGTTTCCTTTAGCGCCAAAACAGTGAGCTTGCTCAGAACAAAAGAACTGTTCTTCCTACACACACCGGGCATATCTAGTTCAACTCTGCTTAGGAAACTGACAAGAACAGTAGATCCTCTTCTGTCCAATACACTGTACATGCTGGGAACAGACGCTAGTGGTATTTGCCCTGTGTATGACAATGGGAGCGCAATAGTGACTCTTCTTACCAGAAAACAACTCTTGCTCGTAGGACCAGAAACTGCATGTGATTCAACTCCATTTAGGACTGGGAAACAAACGCTAGCTCGCCTTACAAGAAACTCACTCTGCTTTTGAGAAAAGAGCACTCTTCTACTCTACTGTGTTTCCTATGGGGTCCGAACAGTGAGCTTGCTCACAACAAAAGAACTGTGCTTCCTACACACACCGGGCATATCTAGTTCAACTCTGCTTAGGAAACTGACAAGAACAGTAGCTCCTCTTCTGTCAAATACACTGTACTTGCAAAGAACAGTAGCGAGTGTTGTTTTCACTGTGTATGGCAATAGGAGCGCAATAGTGACTCTTCTTACCAGAAAACAACTCTTGCTCATAGGACAAGAAACTACATGTAATTCAACTCCATTTAGGACTGGGAAACAAACGCTAGCTCACCTTACAAGAAACACACTCTGCTTTTGATAAAAGAGCACTCTTCTACTCTTCTGGTTTCCTAAAGGACCAGAACAGTGAGCTTGCTCAGAACAAAAGAACTGTGGTTCCTACACACACGGGCCATATCTCGTTCAACTCTGCTTAGGAAACTGTCAAGAACAGTAGCTCCTCTTCAGTCCAATACACAGTACTTGCTGGGAACAGACGTGAGTGCTATTTGCACTGTTTATGGCAAAGGGAGCACAATAGTGACTTTCCTTACCAGAAAACATCCCTTGCTCATAGGAGCAAAAACTGCATGTGATTCAACTCCATTTAGAACTGGGAAACAAACACTAGCTAGCCTTACAAGAAACACACTCTGCTTCTGAAAAAGAGCACTCTTCTACTCTTCTGTGTTTCCTATAGGTCCAGAAAAGTGAGCTTGCTCAGAACAAAAGAACTGTGCTTCCTACACACATGGGCTATATCTAGTTCAACTCTGCTTAGGAAACTGACAAGAACAGTAGATCCTCTTCAGTCCAATACACTGTACATGCTGGCAACAGACGCCAGTGCTGTTTGCCCTGTGTATGACAATGGGAGCACAATAGTGACTCTTCTTACCAGAAAACAACTCTTGCTCCTAGGATCAGAAACTGCATGTGATTCAACTCCATTTAGGACTGGGAAACAAACTCTAGCTCGCCTTACAAGAAACACACTCTGCTTTTTTGTAAAGAGCACTCTTCTATTCTACTGTGTTTCCTATGGTGTCCGAACAGTGAGCTTGCTCAGAACAAAGAACTGTGATTCCTACACACACGGGCCATATCTAGTTCAACTCTGCTTAGGAAACTGACAAGAGCAGTAGCTCCTCTTCAGTCCAATACACTGTACTTGCTGGGAACAGACGAGAGGACTATTTGCAGTGTGTATGGCAATGGGAGCACAATAGTGACTTTCCTTTCCAGAAAACAACTCTTGCTCGTAGGACCCGAAACTGCATGTGACTCAACTCCGTTTAAGACTGGGAAACAAACGCAAGCTCGCCTTACAAGAAACACACTCTGCTTTTGACAAAAGAGCACTCTTCTACTCTACTGTGTTTCCTACAGGGCCAGAACAGTGAGCTTGCTCAGAACAAAAGAACTGTGCTTCCTACACACACGGGCCATATCTAGTTAATACTATGCTTAGGAAACTGACAAGAACACAAGCTCCTCTTCAGTCCAATACACTGTACTTGCTGGGAAAAGACATGAGAGCTATTTGCACTGTTATTGCAAAGGGAGCACCATAGTGACTATCCTTACCAGAAAACATCCCTTGCTCGTAGGACCAGAAACTGCATGTGATTCAACTCCATTTTGGACTGGGAAACAAACGCTAGCTCGCCTTACAAGAAACACACTCTGCTTTTGAGAAAAGAGCACTCTTCTATTCTACTGTGTTTCCTATGGGGTCTGAACAGTGAGCTTGCTCAGAACAAAAGAACTGTGCTTCCTAAACACACGGGCCATATCTAGTTCAACTCTGCTTAGGAAACTGACAAGAACAGTAGATCATCTTCAGTCCAATACACTGTACAGACGCCAGTGCTATTTGCCCTGTGTATGACAATGGGAGGGCAATCGTGACTCTTCTTACCAGAAAACAACTCTTGATCGTAGGACCAAAAACTGCATGTGATTCAACTCCATTTAGGACTGGGAAACAAACACTAGCTCGCCTTACAAGAAACACACTCTGCTTTTGAGTAAAGAGCACTCTTCTATTCTACTGTGTTTCCTATGGGGTCCGAACAGTGAGCTTGCTCAGAACAAAGAACTGTGCTTCCTACACATACGGGCCATATCTAGTTCAACTCTGCTTTGGAAACTGACAAGAACAGTAGATCCTCTTCAGTCCAATACACTTTACATGTTGGGAACAGACGCCAGTGCTATTTGCCCTGTGTATGACAATGAGAGCACAATAGTGACTCTACTTACCATAAAACAACTCTTGCTCGTAGGACCAGAAACTGCATGGGATTCGACTCCATTTAGGACTGGGAAACAAACGCTAGATCGCCTTACAAGACTCACATTCTGCTTTTGAGAAAAGAGCACTCTTCTACTCTACTGTGTTTCCTATAGGGCCAGAAGAGTGAGGTTGCTCAGAACAAAAGAAGTGTACTTCTAACACACACGGGCCATATCTAGTTAAACTTTGCTTAGGAAACTGACAAGATCAGTAGATCCTCTTCAGTCCAATACACTGTACATCCTGGGAACAGACGCGAGTCCTATTTGCCCTGTGTATGGCAATGGGAGCACAATAGTGACTCTTCTTACTAGAAAACAACTCTTGCTTGTAGGACCAGAAACTGCATGTGATTCAACTACATTTAGGACTGGGAAACAAACACTAGCTTGCCTTACAAGAAACACACTCTGCATTTGAGAAAAGAGCACTCCTCTACTCTACTGTGTTTCCTATAGTGCCAAAACAGTGAGCTTGCTCAGAACAAAAGAACTGTGCTTCCTACACACACGGGCCATATCTAGTTCAACTCTGCTTAGGAAACTGACAAGAACAGTTGATCCTCTTCAGTCCAATACACTGTACATGCTGGGAACAGACGCCAGTGCTATTTGCCCTGTGTATGTCAATGGGAGCACAATAGTGACTCTTCTTACCAGAAAACAACTCTTGCTCCTAGGATCAGAAACTGAATGTGATTCAATTCCATTTTGGACTGGGAAACAAACGCTAGCTTGCCTTACAAGAAACACACTCTGCTTTTGAGAAAAGAGCACTCTTCTACTCTACTGTGTTTCCTACAGGGCCAGAACAGTGAGCTTGCTCAGAAAAAAAGAACTGTGCTTTGTACACACACGGGCTATATCTAGTTCAACTCTGCTTAGGAAACTGACAAGAACAGTAGCTCCTCTTCAGTCCTATACACTGTACTTGCTGGGAGCAGACCCGAGTCCTATTTGCCCAGTGTATGGCAATGGGAGCGAAATAGTGACTCTTCTTACTAGAAAACATCTCTTGCTTGTAGGACGAGAAACTGCATGTGATTCAACTACATTTAGGACTGGGAATCAAAAGCTAGCTCGCCTTACAAGGAACACACTCTGCTTTTGAGAAAAGAGCACTCTTCTACTCTACTGTGTTTCCTTTAGGGCCAAAACAGTGAGCTTGATCAGAACAAAAGAACTGTGCTTCCTACACACACCGGGCATATCTAGTTCAACTCTGCTTAGGAAACTGACAAGAACAGTAGCTCCTCTTCTGTCAAATACACTGTACTTGCAAAGAACAGTAGCGAGTGTTGTTTGCACTGTTTATGGCAATAGGAGCGCAATAGAGACTCTTCTTGCCAGAAAACAACTCTTGCTCATAGGACAAGAAACTGCATGTAATTCAACTCCATTTAGGACTGGGAAACAAACGCTAGCTCACCTTACAAGAAACACACTCTGCTTTTGAGAAAAGAGCACTCTTCTACTCTTCTGTGTTTCCTAAAGGACCAGAACAGTGAGCTTGCTCAGAACAAAAGAACTGTGCTTCCTACACACACGGGCCATATCTAGTTCAACTCTGCTTAGGAAACTGACAAGAACAGTAGCTCCTCTTCTGTCCAATACACTGTACTTGCTGGGAACAGACGTGAGTGCTATTTGCACTGTTTATGGCAAAGGGAGCACAATAGTGACCTTCCTTATCAGAAAACATCCCTTGCTCATAGGACCAAAAACTGCATGTGATTCAACTCCATTTAGAATGGGAAACAAACACTAGCTAGCCTTACAAGAAACACACCCTGCTTTTGAGAAAAGAGCACTCTTCTATTCTACTGTGATTACTATTTGGTCCGAAAATTGAGCTTGCTCATAACAAAAGAACTGTGCTTCCTACACACACGGGCCATAGCTAGTTCAACTCTGCTTAGGAAACTGACAAGAACAGTAGCTCCTCTTCTGTCCAATACACTGTACTTGCTGGGAACAGACACGAGTGCTATTTGCACTGTGTATGGCAATAGGAGCGCAATTGTGACTCTTCTTACCAGAAAACAACTCTTGCTCGTAGGACCAGAAACTGCATGTGATTCAACTCCATTTAGGACTGGGAAACAAACGCTAGCTCGCCTTACAAGAAACACACTCTGTTTCTGAAAAAAGAGCACTCTTCTACTCTTCTGTGTTTTTTATAGGGCCAGAACAGTGAGCTTGCTCAGAACAAAAGAACTGTGCTTCCTACACACATGGGCCATATCTAGTTCAACTCTGCTTAGGAAACTGCAAGAATAGTAGCTCCTCTTCAGTCCAATAAACTGTACTTGCTGGGAACAGACGCGAGTGCTATTTGCACTGTGTATGGCAATGGTAGCACAATAGTGACTCTTCTTACCAGAAAACAACTCTTGCTCGTAGGACCAGAAACTGCATGTGATTCAACTCCATTTAGGACTGGGAAACAAAAGCTGCCTCGCCTTATAAGAAACAAACTCTGCTTCTGAGAAAAGAGCACTCTTCTACTCTTCTGTGTTTCCTATAGGGCCAGAACAGTGAGCTTGCTCAGAACAAAAGAACTGTGCTTCCTACACACACCGGGCATATCTAGTACAACTCTGCTTAGTAAACTGACAAGAACAGTAGCGCCTCTTCAGTCCAATACACTGTAGTTGTTGGGAACAGACGCGAGTGCTATTTGCACTCTTTATGGCAAACGGAGCACAATAGTGACTTTCCTTACCAGAAAACATCCTTTGCTCGTAGGACCAGAAACTGCATGTGATTCAACTCCATTTTGGACTGGGAAACAAACGCTACCTTGCCTTACAAGAAACACACTCTCCTTTTGAGAAAAGAGCACTCTTCTATTCCACTGTGTTTCCTATGAGGTCCGAACAGTGAGCTTGCTCAGAACAAAGAACTGTGCTTCCTACACACACGGGCCACATCTAGTTCAACTCTGCTTAGGAAACTGACAAGAGCAGTAGCTCCTCTTCAGTCCAATACACTGTACTTGCTGGGAACAGAGGCGAGTGCGATTTGTCCTGTGTATGACAAAGGGAGCACAATATTGACTTTCGTTTCCAGAAAACAACTCTTGCTCGTCTGACCAGAAACTGCATGTGATTCAACTCCATTTTGGACTGGGAAACAAACGCTAGCTTGCCTTACAAGAAACGCACTCTGCTTTTGAGAAAAGAGCACTCTTTTACTCTACTGTGTTTCCTATAGGCCAGAAGAGTGAGCTTGCTCAGAACAAAAGAACTGTGCTTCCTACACACACGGGCCATATCTAGTTCAACTCTGCTTAGGAGATTGACAAGAGCAGTAGCTCTTCTTCAGTCCAATACACTGTACTTGCTGGGAACAGTCGCGAGGGCTATTTGCACTGTGTACGGCAAAGGGAGCACAATAGTGACTTTCCTTTCCAGAAAACAACTCTTGCGCGTAGGACAAGAAACTGCATGTGATTCAACTCCATTTTGGACTGGGAAACAAACGCTTGCACGCCTTACAAGAAACTCACTCTGCTTTTGAGAAAAGAGCACTCTTCTATTCTACTGTGTTTTCTATGGAGTCCGAACAATGAGCTTGCTCAGAACAAAAGAACTGTGCTTCCTACATTCACGGGCCATTTCTAGTTCCACTCGGCATAGGTAACTGACAAGAACAGTAGATCCTCTTCAGTGCAATACACTGTACATGCTGGGAACAGACGCGAGTGCTATTTGCCCTGTGTATGGCAATGGGAGCGCAATAGTGACTCTTCTTACCAGAAAACAACTCTTGCTTGTAGGACTAGAAACTCCATGTGATTCAACTCCATTTAGGACTTGGAAACAAATGCTATTTCGCCTTAGAAGAAACACACTCTGCGTTGGAGAAAAGAGCACTCTTCTACTCTACTGTGTTTCCTATAGGGCCAGAACAGTGAGCTTGCTCAGAACAAAAGAACTGTGCTTCCTACACACACGGTCCATATCTAGTTCAACTCTGCTTAGGAGATTGACAAGAGCAGTAGCTCCTCTTCAGTCCAATACACTGTACTTGCTGGGAACAGTCGCGAGTGCTATTTGCACTGTGTACGGCAAAGGGAGCACAATAGTGACTTTCCTTTCCAGAAAACAACTCTTGCTCGTAGGACAAGAAACTGCATGTGATTCAACTCCATTTAGGACTGGGAAACAAACAAAAGCTCGCCTTACAAAAAACACACTCTGCTTTTGAGAAAAGAGCACTCTTCTACTCTACTGTGTTTTCTATAGGCCAGAAGAGTGAGCTTGCTCAGAACAAAAGAACTGTGCTTCCTACACACAAGGGCCATATCTACTTCAACTCTGCTTAGGAAACTGACAAGAACAGTAGATCCTCTTCAGTCCAATACACTGTACATGCTGGGAACAGACGACAGTGCTATTTGCCCTGTGTATGACAATGGGAGCGCAATAGTGACTCTTCTTACCAGAAAAAAACTCTTGCTCCTAGGATCAGAAACTACATGTGATTCAACTCCATTTAGCACTGGGAAACAAACACTAGCTGGCCTTAATGAAATACACTCTGCTTTTGAGTAAAGAGCACTCTTCTACTCTGCGGTGTTTCCTATGTGGTCCGAACAGTGAGCTTGCTCAGAACAATGGAACTGTGCTTCCTACACACACGGGCCATATCTTGTTCAACTCTGCTCTAGGAACCTGACAAGAACAGTAGCTCCTCTTCTGTCCAATACACTGTACTTGCAAAGAACAGTAGCGAGTGTTGTTAGCACTGTGTATGGCAATAGGAGCGCAATAGTGACTCTTCTTACCAGAAAACAACTCTTGCTCATAGGACAAGAAACTGCATGTAATTCAACTCCATTTAGGACTGGGAGACAAACGCTAGCTCGCCTTACAAGAAACAAACTCTGCTTTTGAGAAAAGAGCACTCTTCTATTCTACTGTGTTTCCTATGGAGTCCGAACAATGAGCTTGCTCAGACCAAAGAACTGTGCTTCCTACATTCACGGGCCATTTCTAGTTCAACTTGGCATAGGTAACTGACAAGAACAGTAGATCCTCTTCAGTGCAATACACTGTACTTGCTGGGAACAGAAGCGAGTGTTATTTGCCCTGTGTATGGCAATGGGAGCGCAATAGTAACTCTTCTTACCAGAAAACAACTCTTGCTTGTAGGACCAGAAACTGCATGTGATTCAACTCCATTTAGGACTGGGAAACAAATGCTAGCTCTCCTTATAAGAAACAAACTCTGCTTCTGAGAAAAGAGCACTCTTCTACTCTTCTGTGTTTCCTATAAGGCCATAACAGTGAGCTTGCTCAGAACAAAAGAACTGTGCTTCCTACACACACGGGCCATATCTAGTTCAACTCTGCTTAGGAAACTGACAAGAACAGTAGCTCCTCTTCAGACCAACACACTGTAATTGCTGGGAACAGACGCGAGTGCTATTTGCACTGTTTATGGCAAAGGGAGCACAATACTGACTTTCCTTACCAGAACACATCCCTTGCTCGTAGGACCAGAAACTGCATGTGATTCAACTCCATTTTGGACTGGGAAACAAATGCTAGCTTGCCTTACAAGAAACACACTCTCCTTTTGAGAAAAGAGCACTCTTCTATTCCACTGTGTTTCCTATGGGGTCCGAAAAGTGTGCTTGCTCAGAACAAAAGAACTGTGCTTCCTACACACACGGCCCATATCCAGTTCAACTCTGCTTAGGAAACTGACAAGAACAGTAGATTATCTTCAGTCCAACATACTGTACATGCTGGGAAGAGACGCGAGTCCTATTTGCCCTGTGTATGACAATAGGAGCACAATAGTGACTCTTCTTACCAGAAAACAACACTTGCTCGTAGGACCAGAAACTGCAGGTGATTGAACTCCATTTAGGACTGGGAAACAAACGCTAGATCGCCTTACAAGAAACACATTCTGCTTTTGAGAAAAGAGCACTCTTATACTCTACTGTGTTTCCTATATGGCCAGAAGAGTGAGCTTGCTCAGAACAAAAGAAGTGTACTTCCTACACACACGGGCCATATCTAGTTCAACTTTGCTTAGGAAACTGACAAGAACAGTAGATCATCTTCAGTCCAATACACTGTACATCCTGGGAACAGACGGGAGTCCTATTTGCCCTGTGTATGGCAATGCGATCACAATAGTGACACTTCTTAATAGAAAACAACTCTTGCTTGTAGGACCAGAAACTGCATGTGATTCAACTCCATTTAGGACTGGGAAACAAAAGCTAGCTCGCCTTATAAGAAACACACTCTGCTTTTGAGAAGATAGCACTCTTCTACTCTACTGTGTTTCCTATAGGGCCAAAACAGTGAGCTTGCTCAGAACAAAAGAACTGTGCTTCCTACACACCCCGGCCATATCTAGTTCAACTCTGCTTAGGAAACTGACAAGAACAGTAGATCCTCTTCAGTCCAATACACTGTACATGCTGGGAACAGAAGCCAGTGCTATTTGCCCTGTGTATGACAATTCGAGCACAATAGCGACTCTTCTTACCAGAAAACAACTCTTGTTCCTTTGATCAGAAACTACATGTGATTCAACTCCATTTAGGAGTGGGAAAAAAACGCTAGCTCGCCTTACAAGAAACACACTCTGCTTTTGAGAAAAGAGCACCCTTCTATTCTACTGTGTTTCCTATGCGGTCCGAACAGTGAGCTTGCTCAGAACAAAAGAACTGTGCTTCCTACACACGGGCCTTATCTAGTTCAACTCTGCTTAGGAAACTGACAAGAACAGTAGATCATCTTCAGTCCAACACACTGTACATGCTGGGAACAGACGCCAGTGCTATTTGCCCTGTGTATGACAATGGGAGCGCAATAGTGACTCTTCTTACCAGAAAAAAACTCTTGCTCCTAGGATCAGAAACTACATGTGATTCAACTCCATTTAGGATTGGGAAACAAACGCTAGCTGGCCTTAATGAAATACACTCTGCTTTTGAGAAAAGAGCACCCTTCTACTCTTCGGTGTTTCCTATGGGGTCCGAACAGTGAGCTTGCTCAGAACAAAAGAACTGTGCTTCCTACACACACCGGCCATATCTAGTTCAACTCTGCTTAGGAAACTGACAAGAACAGTAGATCCTCTTCAGTCCAATACACTGTACATGCTGGGAACAGAAGCCAGTGCTATTTGCCCTGTGTATGACAATTCGAGCACAATAGCGACTCTTCTTACCAGAAAACAACTCTTGTTCCTTTGATCAGAAACTGCATGTGATTCAACTCCATTTAGGAGTGGGAAAAAAACGCTAGCTCACCTTACAAGAAACACACTCTGCTTTTGAGAAAAGAGCACCCTTCTATTCTACTGTGTTTCCTATGCGGTCCGAACAGTGAGCTTGCTCAGAACAAAAGAACTGTGCTTCCTACACACGGGCCTTATCTAGTTCAACTCTGCTTAGGAAACTGACAAGAACAGTAGATCATCTTCAGTCCAACACACTGTACATGCTGGGAACAGACGCCAGTGCTATTTGCCCTGTGTATGACAATGGGAGCGCAATAGTGACTCTTCTTACCAGAAAAAAACTCTTGCTCCTAGGATCAGAAACTACATGTGATACAACTCCATTTAGGATTGGGAAACAAACGCTAGCTGGCCTTAATGAAATACACTCTGCTTTTGAGAAAAGAGCACCCTTCTACTCTACGGTGTTTCCTATGGGGTCCGAACAGTGAGCTTGCTCAGAACAAAAGAACTGTGCTTTATACACACACGGGCCATATCTTGTTCAACTCTGCTTTAGGAACTTGACAAGAACAGTAGCTCCTCTTCTGTCCAATACACTGTACTTGCAAAGAACAGTAGCGAGTGTTGTTTCCACTGTGTATGGCAATAGGAGCGCAATAGTGACTCTTCTTACCAGAAAACAACTCTTGCTCATAGGACAAGAAACTGCATGTAATTCAACTCCATTTAGGACTGGGAGACAAACGCTATCTCGCCTTACAAGAAACAAACTCTGCTTCTGAGAAAAGAGCACTCTTCTACTCTTCTGTGTTGTCTATAGGGCCAGAACATTGAGCTTGCTAAGAACAAAAGAACTGTGCTTCCTACACACACGGGCCATATCTAGTTCAACTCTGCTTAGGAAACTGACAAGAACAGTAGCTCCTCTTCTGTCCAATACACTGTACTTGCTGGGAACAGACGCGAGTGCTATTTGTACTGTGTATGGCAATGGTAGCACAATAGTGACTTTCCTTACCAGAAAACATCCCTTGCTCGTAGGACCAGAAACTGCATGTGATTCAACTCCATTTAGGACTGGGAAACAAACGCTTGCTCGCTTTACAAGAAACACACTCTGCTTTTGAGAAAAGAGCACTCTTCTATTCTACTTTGTTTCCTATGGAATCCGAACAGTGAGCTTGCTCAGAACAAAAGAAATGTGTGCTTCCTACACACACGGGCCATATCTAGTTCAACTTTGCTTAGGAAACTGACAAGAACAGTAGCTCCTCTTCAGTCCAATTCACTGTACTTCCTGGAAACAGACGCGAGTGCTATTTGCACTGTGTACGGCAATGGGAGCGCAATAGTGACTCTTCTTACCATAAAACAACTCTTGCTCCTAGGACCAGAAACTGCATGTGATTGAACTCCATTTAGGACTGGGAAACAAACACTAGCTCGCCTTACGAGAAACACATTCTGCTTTTGAGAAAAGAGCACTTTTCTACTCTACGGTGTTTCCTATAGGGCCAGAAGAGTGAGCTTGCTCAGAACAAAAGAAGTGTACTTCCTACACACACAGGCCATATCTAGTTCAACTTTGCTTAGGAAACTGACAAGAACAGTAGATCATCTTCAGTCCAATACACTGTACATCCTGGGAACAGACGCGAGTCCTATTTGCCCTGTGTAAGGCAATGGGAGCACAATAGTGACTCTTCTTACTAGAAAACAACTCTTGCTTGTAGGACCAGAAACTGCATGTGATTCAACTCCATTTAGGACTGGGAAACAAAAGCTAGCTCGCCTTATAAGAAACACACTCTGCTTTTGAGAATAGAGCACTCTTCTACTCTAGTGTGTTTCCTATAGGGCCAAAACAGTGAGCTTGCTCAGAACAAAAGAACTGTGCTTCCTACACACACCGGCCATATCTAGTTCAACTCTGCTTAGGAAACTGACAAGAACAGTAGATCCTCTTCAGTCCAATACACTGTACATGCTGGGAATAGAAGCCAGTGCTATTTGCCCTGTGTATGACAATTCGAGCGCAATAGCAACTCTTCTTACCAGAAAACAACTCTTGTTCCTTTGATCAGAAACTGCATGTGATTCAACTCCATTTAGGAGTGGGAAACAAATGCTAGCTCGCCTTACAAGAAACACACTCTGCTTTTGAGAAAAGAGCACTTTTCTACTATACTGTGTTAACTATTAGGTCCGAGCAGTGAGCTTGATCAGAACAAAAGAAGTGTGCTTTTTACACACACGGGCCATATCTAGTTCAACTCTGCTTAGGAAACTGACAAGAACAGTAGATCATCTTCAGTCCAACACACTGTACATGCTGGGAACAGACGCCAGTGCTATTTGCCCTGTGTATGACAATAGGAGCGAAATAGTGACTCTTCTTACCAGAAAACAACTCTTGCTCGTAGGACAAGAAACTGCATGTGATTCAACTCCATTTAGGACTGGGAAACAAACGCAAGCTCGCCTTACAAGAAACACACTCTGCTTTTGAGAAAAGAGCACTCTTCTATTCTACTGTGTTTCCTATGCAGTCCGAACAGTGAGCTTGCTCAGAACAAAAGAACTGTGCTTCCTACACACACGGGCCATATCTAGTTCAACTCTGCTTAGGAAACTGACAAGAACAGTAGCTCCTCTTCTGTCCAATACACTGTACTTGCTGGGAACAGACGCGAGTGCTATTTGCACTGAGTATGGCAATGGTAGGACAATAGTGACTCTTCTTACCAGAAAACAACTCTTGCTCGTAGGACCAGAAACTGCATGTGATTCAACTCCATTTAGGACTGGGAAACAAACGCTACCTCGCCTTATAAGAAACACACTCTGCTTCTGAGAAAAGAGCACTCTTCTACTCTTCTGTGTTTCCTATAGGGCCAGAACAGTGAGCTTGCTCAGAACAAAAGAACTGTGCTTCACACACACGGTCCATATCCAGTTCAACTATGCTTAGGAAACCGACAAGAACAGTAGCTCCTCTTCAGTCCAATACACTGTACTTGCTGGGAACAGACGCGAGTGCTATTTGCACTGTTTATGGCAAAGGGAGCACAATAGTGACTTTCCTTACCAGAAAACATCGCTTGCTCATAGGACCAGAAACTGCATGTGATTCAACTCCATTTTGGACTGGGAAACAAACGCTACCTTGCCTTACAAGAAACACACTCTGCTTTTGAGAAAAGAGCACTCTTCTATTCCACTGTGTTTCCTATGGGGTCCGAAAAGTGAGCTTGCTCAGAACAAAAGAACTGTGCTTTCCACACACACGGCCCATATCTAGTTCAACTCTGCTTAGGAAACTGACAAGAACATTAGATCATCTTCAGTCCAACACACTGTACATACTGGGAACAGACGCAAGTGCTATTTGCCCTGTGTATGACAATAGGAGCGCAATAGTGACTCTTACCAGAAAACAACTCTTGCTCGTAGGACCAGAACCTGCATGTGATTCAACTCCCTTTAGGACTGGGAAACAAACGCTTGCACGCCTTACAAGAAACACACTCTGCTTTTGAGAAAAGAGCACTCTTCTATTCTACTCTGTTTCCTATGGAGTCCGAACAATGAGCTTGCTCAGAACAAAAGAACTGTGCTTCCTACATTCACGGGCCATTTCTTGTTCAACTCGGCATAGGTAACTGACAAGAACAGTAGATCCTCTTCAGTGCAATACACTGTACATGCTGGGAACAGACGCGAGTGATATTTGCCCTGTGTATGGCAAAGGGAGCGCAATAGTGACTCTTCTTACCAGAAAACAACTCTTGCTTGTAGGACTAGAAACTCCATATGATTCAACTCCATTTAGGACTTGGAAACAAACGCTATTTCGCCTTAGAAGAAACACACTCTGCGTTGGAGAAAAGAGCACTCTTCTACTCTACTGTGTTTCCTATAGGGCCAGAACAGTGAGCTTGCTCAGAACAAAAGAACTGTGCTTCCTACACACACGGGCCATATCTAGTTCAACTCTGCTTAGGAGATTGACAAGAGCAGTAGCTCTTCTTCAGTCCAATACACTGTACTTGCTGGGAACAGTCGCGAGGGCTATTTGCACTGTGTATGGCAAAGGGAGCACAATAGTGACTTTCCTTTCCAGAAAACAACTCTTGCTCGTAGGACAAGAAACTGCATGTGATTCAACCCAATTCTGGACTGGGAAACAAACGCTTGCACGCCTTACAAGAAACTCACTCTGCTTTTGAGAAAAGAGCACTCTTCTATTCTACTGTGTTTCCTATGGAGTCCGAACAATGAGCTTGCTCAGAACAAAAGAACTGTGCTTCCTACATTCACGGGCCATTTCTAGTTCCACTCGTCATAGGTAACTGACAAGAACAGTAGATCCTCTTCAGTGCAATACACTGTACATGCTGGGAACAGACGCGAGTGCTATTTGCCCTGTGTATGGCAATGGGAGCGCAATAGTGACTCTTCTTACCAGAAAACAACTCTTGCTTGTAGGACTAGAAACTCCATGTGATTCAACTCCATTTAGGACTTGGAAACAAACGCTATTTCGCCTTAGAAGAAACACACTCAGCGTTGGAGAAAAGAGCACTCGTCTACTCTACTGTGTTTCCTATAGGGCCAGAACAGTGAGCTTGCTCAGAACAAAAGAACTGTGCTTCCTACACACACGGTCCATATCTAGTTCAACTCTGCTTAGGAGATTGACAAGAGCAGTAGCTCCTCTTCAGTCCAATACACTGTACTTGCTGGGAACAGTCGCGAGTGCTATTTGCACTGTGTACGGCAAAGGGAGCACAATAGTGACTTTCCTTTCCAGAAAACAACTCTTGCTCGTAGGACAAGAAACTGCATGTGATTCAACTCCATTTAGGACTGGGAAACAAACAAAAGCTCGCCTTACAAAAAACACACTCTGCTTTTGAGAAAAGAGCACTCTTCTACTCTACTGTGTTTTCTATAGGCCAGAAGAGTGAGCTTGCTCAGAACAAAAGAACTGTGCTTCCTACACACAAGGGCCATATCTAGTTCAACTCTGCTTAGGAAACTGACAAGAACAGTAGATCCTCTTCAGTCCAATACACTGTACATGCTGGGAACAGACGCCAGTGCTATTTGCCCTGTGTATGACAAAGGGAGCGCAATAGTGACTCTTCTTACCAGAAAAAAACTCTTGCTCCTAGGATCAGAAACTACATGTGATTCAACTCCATTTAGGACTGGGAAACAAACACTAGCTGGCCTTAATGAAATACACTCTGCTTTTGAGAAAAGAGCACTCTTCTACTCTACGGTGTTTCCTATGTGGTCCGAACAGTGAGCTTGCTCAGAACAATGGAACTGTGCTTCCTACACACACGGGCCATATCTTGTTCAACTCTGCTCTAGGAACCTGACAAGAACAGTAGCTCCTCTTCTGTCCAATACACTGTACTTGCAAAGAACAGTAGCGAGTGTTGTTTGCACTGTGTATGGCAATAGGAGCGCAATAGTGACTCTTCTTACCAGAAAACAACTCTTGCTCATAGGACAAGAAACTGCATGTAATTCAACTCCATTTAGGACTGGGAGACAAACGCTAGCTCGCCTTACAAGAAACAAACTCTGCTTTTGAGAAAAGAGCACTCTTCTAGTCTACTGTGTTTCCTATGGAGTCCGAACAATGAGCTTGCTCAGAACAAAAGAACTGTGCTTCCTACATTCACGGGCCATTTCTAGTTCAACTTGGCATAGGTAACTGACAAGAACAGTAGATCCTCTTCAGTGCAATACACTGTACTTGCTGGGAACAGACGCGAGTCCTATTTGCCCTGTGTATGGCAATGGGATCACAATAGTGACACTTCTTAATAGAAAACAACTCTTGCTTGTAGGACCAGAAACTGCATGTGATTCAACTCCATTTAGGACTGGGAAACAAAAGCTAGCTCGCCTTATAAGAAACACACTCTGCTTTTGAGAAGATAGCACTCTTCTACTCTACTGTGTTTCCTATAGGGCCAAAACAGTGAGCTTGCTCAGAACAAAAGAACTGTGCTTCCTACACACACCGGCCATATCTAGTTCAACTCTGCTTAGGAAACTGACAAGAACAGTAGATCCTCTTCAGTCCAATACACTGTACATGCTGGGAACAGAAGCCAGTGCTATTTGCCCTGTGTATGACAATTCGAGCACAATAGCGACTCTTCTTACCAGAAAACAACTCTTGTTCCTTTGATCAGAAACTGCATGTGATTCAACTCCATTTAGGAGTGGGAAAAAAACGCTAGCTCGCCTTACAAGAAACACACTCTGCTTTTGAGAAAAGAGCACCCTTCTATTCTACTGTGTTTCCTATGCGGTCCGAACAGTGAGCTTGCTCAGAACAAAAGAACTGTGCTTCCTACACACGGGCCTTATCTAGTTCAACTCTGCTTAGGAAACTGACAAGAACAGTAGATCATCTTCAGTCCAACACACTGTATATGCTGGGAACAGACGCCCGTGCTATTTGCCCTGTGTATGACAATGGGAGCGCAATAGTGACTCTTCTTACCAGAAAAAAACTCTTGCTCCTAGGATCAGAAACTACATGTGATTCAACTCCATTTAGGACTGGGAAACAAACGCTAGCTGGCCTTAATGAAATACACTCTGCTTTTGAGAAAAGAGCACCCTTCTACTCTACGGTGTTTCCTATGGGGTCCGAACAGTGAGCTTGCTCAGAACAAAAGAACTGTGCTTTATACACACACGGGCCATATCTTGTTCAACTCTGCTTTAGGAACCTGACAAGAGCAGTAGCTCCTCTTCTGTCCAATACACTGTACTTGCAAAGAACAGTGGTGAGTGTTGTTTCCACTGTGTATGGCAATAGGAGCGAAATAGTGACTCTTCTTACCGGAAAACAACTCTTGCTCATAGGACAAGAAACTGCATGTAATTCAACTCCATTTAGGACTGGGAGACAAACACTAGCTCGCCTTGCAAGAAACAAACTCTGCTTCTGACAAAAGGGCACTCTTCTACTCTTCTGTGTTGTCTATAGGGCCAGAACAGTGAGCTTGCTAAGAAGAAAAGAACTGTGCTTCCTACACACACGGGCCATATCTAGTTCAACTCTGCTTAAGAAACTGACAAGAACAGTAGCTCCTCTACTGTCCAATACACTGTACTTGCTGGGAACAGACGCGAGTGCTATTTGCACTGAGTATGGCAAAGGGAGCACAATAGTGACTTTCCTTACCAGAAAACATCCCTTGCTCGTAGGACCAGAAACTGCATGTGATTCAACTCCATTTTGGACTGGGAAACAAATGCTAGCTTGCCTTACAAGAAACACACTCTCCTTTGAGAAAAGAGCACTCTTCTATTCCACTGTGTTTCCTATGAGGTCCGAACAGTGAGCTTGCTCAGAACAAAAGAACTGTGCTTCCTACACACACGGGCCACATCTAGTTCAACTCTGCTTAGGAAACTGATAAGAGCAGTAGCTCCTCTTCAGTCCAATACACTGTACTTGCTGGGAACAGAGGCGAGTGCGATTTGTCCTGTGTATGACAAAGGGAGCACCATAGTGACTTTCCTTTCCAGAAAACAACTCTTGCTCGTATGACCAGAAACTGCATGTGATTCAACTCCATTTTGGACTGGGAAACAAACGCTAGCTTGCCTTACAAGAAACACACTCTGCTTTTGAGAAAAGAGCACTCTTTTACTCTACTGTGTTTCCTATAGGCCAGAAGAGTGAGCTTGCTCAGAACAAAAGAACTGTGCTTCCTACACACGCGGGCCATATCTAGTTCAACTCTACTTAGGAAACTGACAAGAACAGTAGATCATCTTCAGTCCAATACACTGTACATGCTGGGAACAGACGCGAGTGCTATTTGCCCTGTGTATGACAATGGGAGCGCAATAGTGACTCTTCTTACCAGAAAACAACTCTTGCTTGTAGGACCAGAAACTGCATGGGATTCAACTCCATTTATGACTGGGAAACAAACGCTAGCTCGCTTTACAAGAAACACACTCTGCTTTTGAGAAAAGAGCACTCTTCTTCTCTACTGTGTTTCCTATAGGGCCAGAACAGTGAGCTTTCTCAGAACAAAAGAAGTGTACTTCCTACACACACGGGCCATATCTAGTTCAACTTTGCTTAGGAAACTGACATGAATAGTAAATCCTCTTCATTCCAATACACTGTACATCCTGGGAACAGACGCGAGTCCTATTTGCCCTGTGTATGACAATGGGAGCACAATAGTGACTCTTCTTACTAGAAAACAACTCTTGCTCGTAGGTCCAGAAACTGCATGTGATTCAACTCCATTTATGACTGGGAAACAAACGCTAGCTCGCCTTACAAGAGACACACTCTGCTTCAGAAAAGACCACTCTTCTACTCTACTGTGTTAACTATGGTGTCCGAACAGTGAGCATGCTCAGAACAAAAGAACTGTGCTTCCTACACACACGGGCCATATCTAGTTCAACTCTGCTTAGGAAACTGACAAGAACAGTAGCTCCTCTTCAGTCCAATACACTGTACTTGCTGGGAACAGACGCGAGTGCTATTTGCCCTGTGTATGGCAAAGGGAGCACAATAGTGACTTTCCTTACCAGAAAACATCCCTTGCTCGTAGGACCAAAAGTGCATGTGATTCAACTCCATTTAGGACTGGGAAACAAACTCCAGCTCACCTTACAAGAAACACACTCTGCTTTTGAGAAAAAAGCACTCTTCTACTCTACTGTGTTTCCTATAGGGCCAGAACAGTGAGCTTGGTCAGAACAAAAAAACTGTGCTTCCTACACACACGGGCTATATCTAGTTCAACTCTGCTTAGGAAACTGACAAGAACAGTAGATCCTCTTCAGTCCAATACACTGTACATCCTGGGAACAGAAGCCAGTGCTATTTGCCCTGTGTATGACAATTCGAGCGCAATAGTGACTCTTCTTACCAGAAAACAACTCTTGTTCCTAGGATTAGAAACTGCATGTGATTCAACTCCATTTAGGAGTGGGAAACAAACGCTAGCTCGCCTTACAAGAAACACACTTTGCTTTTGAGAAAAGAGCACTCTTCTACTCTACTGTGTTAACTATGAGGTCCGAGCAGTGAGCTTGATCAGAACAAAAGAACTGTGCTTTTTACACACAAGGGCCATATCTAGTTCAAATCTGCTTAGGAAACTGACAAGAACAGTAGATCCTCTTCAGTCCAATACACTGTACTTGCTGGGAACAGACGTGAGTGCTATTTGCACTGTTTATGGCAAAGGGAGCACAATAGGGACTTTCCTTACCAGAAAAAATCCCTTGCTCGTAGGACCAAAAACTGCATGTGATTCAACTCCATTTAGGACTGGGAAACAAAAGCTAACTCAACTTAAAGAAACACACTCTGCTTTTGAGCAAAGAGCACTCTTCTACTCTACTGTGTTTCCTATAGGGCCAGAAGAGTGAGCTTGCTCAGAACAAAAGAACTGTGCTTCCTACACACATGAGCCATAACTAGTACAACTCTGCTTAGGAAACTGACAAGAACTGTAGCTCCTCTTCAGTCCAATACACTGTACTTGCTGGGAACAGACGTCATTGCTATTTGCACTGTTTATGGCAAAGGGAGCGCAATAGTGACTTTCCTTACCAGAATACATCTCTTGCTCGTAGGACCAGAAACTGCATGTGATTCAACTCGATTTTGGACTGGGAAACAAATGCTAGCTCGCCTTACAAGAAACACACTCTGCTTTTGAGAAAAGAGCACTCTACTATTCTACTGTGTTTCCTATGGTGTCTGAACAGTGAGCTTGCTCAGAACAAAAGAACTGTGCTTCCTACACACACGGGCCATATCTAGTTCAACTCTGCTTAGGAAACTGACAAGAACACTAGCTCCTCTTCAGTCCAATACACTGTACTTGCTTAGAACAGACACAAATGCTATTTGTACTGTATTTGGCAATGGGAGTGCAATAGTGAATTCCTTACAGAAAAAAACTCTTGCTCGTAAGACCAAAAACTGCATGTAATTCAACTTCATTTAGAACTGGGAAATAAACGCAAGCTCGCCTTACAAGAAACACACTCTGCTTTTGAGAAAAGAGCACTCTTCTACTCTACTGTGTTTCCTATTGGGCCAGAAGAGTGAGCTTGCTCAGAACAAAAGAACTGTGCTTCCTACACCCCCGGCCATATCTAGTTCAAATCTGCTTAGGAAACTGACAAGAACAGTAGATCCTCTTCAGTCCAATACACTGTACTTGCTGGGAACAGACGCGAGTGCTATTTGCCCTGTGTATGGCAAAGGGAGCACAATAGTGACTCTTCTTACCACCAAACAACTCTTGCTCGTAGGACCAGAAACTGCATGTGATTCAACTCCATTTAGGACTGGGAAACAAACGCTAGCTTGCCTTACAAGAAACACACTCTGCTTTTGAGAAAAAAGCACTCTTCTACTCTACTGTGTTTCCTATAGGGCCAGAACAGTGAGCTTGGTCAGAACAAAAGAACTGTGCTTCCTACACACACGGGCTATATCTAGTTCAACTCTGCTTAGGAAACTGACAAGAACAGTAGATCCTCTTCAGTCCAATACACTGTACATCCTGGGAACAGAAGCCAGTGCTATTTGCCCTGTGT
This sequence comes from Peromyscus eremicus, assembly GCF_949786415.1. Lineage (NCBI taxonomy): Eukaryota > Metazoa > Chordata > Mammalia > Rodentia > Cricetidae > Peromyscus > Peromyscus eremicus. Next base: position 59,934 of record NW_026734721.1, on the reverse strand, counting down.
ATGACAATTCGAGCGCAATAGTGACTCTTCTTACCAGAAAACAACTCTTGTTCCTAGGATTAGAAACTGCATGTGATTCAACTCCATTTAGGAGTGGGAAACAAACGCTAGCTCGCCTTACAAGAAACACACTTTGCTTTTGAGAAAAGAGCACTCTTCTACTCTACTGTGTTAACTATGAGGTCCGAGCAGTGAGCTTGATCAGAACAAAAGAACTGTGCTTTTTACACACAAGGGCCATATCTAGTTCAAATCTGCTTAGGAAACTGACAAGAACAGTAGATCCTCTTCAGTCCAATACACTGTACTTGCTGGGAACAGACGTGAGTGCTATTTGCACTGTTTATGGCAAAGGGAGCACAATAGAGACTTTCCTTACCAGAAAAAATCCCTTGCTCGTAGGACCAAAAACTGCATGTGATTCAACTCCATTTAGGACTGGGAAACAAAAGCTAACTCAACTTAAAGAAACACACTCTGCTTTTGAGCAAAGAGCACTCTTCTACTCTACTGTGTTTCCTATAGGGCCAGAAGAGTGAGCTTGCTCAGAACAAAAGAACTGTGCTTCCTACACACATGAGCCATAACTAGTACAACTCTGCTTAGGAAACTGACAAGAACTGTAGCTCCTCTTCAGTCCAATACACTGTACTTGCTGGGAACAGACGTGATTGCTATTTGCACTGTTTATGGCAAAGGGAGCACAATAGTGACTTTCCTTACCAGAATACATCCCTTGCTCGTAGGACCAGAAACTGCATGTGATTCAACTCGATTTTGGACTGGGAAACAAATGCTAGCTCGCCTTACAAGAAACACACTCTGCTTTTGAGAAAAGAGCACTCTACTATTCTACTGTGTTTCCTATGGTGTCTGAACAGTGAGCTTGCTCAGAACAAAAGAACTGTGCTTCCTACACACACGGGCCATATCTAGTTCAACTCTGCTTAGGAAACTGACAAGAACACTAGCTCCTCTTCAGTCCAATACACTGTACTTGCTTAGAACAGACACAAATGCTATTTGTACTGTATTTGGCAATGGGAGTGCAATAGTGAATTCCTTACAGAAAAAAACTCTTGCTCGTAAGACCAAAAACTGCATGTAATTCAACTTCATTTAGAACTGGGAAATAAACGCAAGCTCGCCTTACAAGAAACACACTCTGCTTTTGAGAAAAGAGCACTCTTCTACTCTACTGTGTTTCCTATTGGGCCAGAAGAGTGAGCTTGCTCAGAACAAAAGAACTGTGCTTCCTACACCCCCGGCCATATCTAGTTCAAATCTGCTTAGGAAACTGACAAGAACAGTAGATCCTCTTCAGTCCAATACACTGTACTTGCTGGGAACAGACGCGAGTTCTATTTGCCCTGTGTATGGCAAAGGGAGCACAATAGTGACTCTTCTTACCACCAAACAACTCTTGCTCGTAGGACCAGAAACTGCATGTGATTCAACTCCATTTAGGACTGGGAAACAAACGCTAGCTTGCCTTACAAGAAACACATTCTGCTTTTGAAAAAAGAGCACTCTTCTTCTCTACTGTGTTTCCTATAGGGCCAGAACAGTGAGCTTGCTCAGAACAAAAGAACTGTGCTTCCTACACACACGGGCTATATCTAGTTCAACTGTGCTTAGGAAACTGACAAGAACAGTAGATCCTCTTCAGTCCAATACACTGTACATGCTGGGAACAGACGCCAGTGCTATTTGCCTTGTGTATGACAATTCGAGCGCAATAGTGACTCTTCTTACCAGAAAACAACTCTTGTTCCTAGGATTAGAAACTGCATGTGATTCAACTCCATTTAGGAGTGGGAAACAAACGCCAGCTCGCATTACAAGAAACACACTCTGCTTTTGAGAAAAGAGCACTCTTCTACTCTACTGTGTTAACTATGAGGTCCGAGCAGTGAGCTTGATCAGAACAAAAGAACTGTGCTTTTTACACACACGGGCCATATCTAGTTCAAATCTGCTTAGGAAACTGACAAGAACAGTAGATCCTCTTCAGTCCAATACACTGTACTTGCTGGGAACAGACGCGAGTGCTATTTGCACTGTTTATGGCAAAGGGAGCACAATAGTGACTTTCCTTACCAGAAAACATCCCTTGCTCGTAGGAACAAAAACTGCATGTGATTCAACTCGATTTTGGACTGGGAAACAAATGCTAGCTCGCCTTACAAGAAACACACTCTGCTTTTGAGAAAAGAGCACTCCTCTATTCTACTGTGTTTCCTATGGGGTCGGAACAGTGAGCTTGCTCAGAACAAAAGAACTGTGCTTCCTACACACACGGTCCATATCTAGTTCAACTCTGCTTAGGAAACTGACAAGAAGAGTAGATCCTCTTCAATCCAATACACTGTACTTGCTGGGAACAGACGCGAGTGCTATTTGCCTTGTTGATGGCAAAGGGAGCACAATAGTGACTCTTCTTGCCACAAAACAACTCGTGCTTGTAGGACCAGAAACTGCATGTGATTCAACTCCATTTAGGACTGGGAAACAAAAGCTAGCTCGCCTTACAAGAAACACACTCTGCTTTTGAGGAAAGAGCACTCTTCTACTCTACTGTGTTTCCCATGGGGCCAAAACAGTGAGCTTGCTCAGAACAAAAGAACTGTGCTTCCTACAAACACTGGCCATATCTAGTTCAACTCTGCTTAGGAAACTGAAAAGAACAGTAGATCCTCTTCAGTCCAATACACTTTACATGCTGGGAACAGACGCCAGTGCTATTTGCCCTGTGTATGATAATGGGAGCACAATAGTGACTCTTCTTACAATAAAACAACTCTTGCTCGTAGGACCAGAAACTGCATGTGATTGAACTCCATTTAGGACTGGGAAACAAACACTAGCTTGCCTTACAAGAAACACATTCTGCTTTTGAGAAAAGAGCACTCTTCTACTCTACTGTGTTTCCTATAGGGCCAGAAGAGTGAGCTTGCTCAGAACAAAAGAAGTGTACTTCCTGCACACACGGGCCATATCTAGTTCAACTCTGCTTAAGAAACTGACAAGAACAGTAGCTCCTCTTCAGTCTAATACACTGTACTTGCTGGGAACAGACGCGAGGGCTATTTGCACTGTTTATGGCAAAGGGAGCACAATAGTGACTTTCCTTACCAGAAAACATCCCTTGCTCGTAGGACCGAAACTGCATGTGATTCAACTCCATTTAGGACTGGGAAACAAACGCCAGCTCACCTTACAAGAAACACACTCTGCTTTTGAGAAAAGAGCACTCTTCATCTCTTCTGTGTTTCCTATAGGGTCAGAACAGTGAGCTTGCTCAGAACAAAATACTGTGCTTCCTACACACACGGGCTATATCTAGTTCAACTCTGCTTAGGAAACTGACAAGAACAGTAGCTCCTCTTCAGTCCAATGCACTGTACTTGCTGGGAACAGACGTGAGTACTATTTGCACTGTTTATGGCAAAGTGAGCACAATAGTGACTTTCCTTACCAGAATACATCCCTTGCTCGTAGGACCAGAAACTGCATGTGATTCAACTCCATTTTGGACTGGGAAACAAACGCTAGCTTGCCTTACAAGAAACACACTCTGCTTTCGAGAAAAGTGCACTCTTCTATTCTACTGTGTTTCCTATGGGGTCCGTACAATGAGCTTGCTCAGAACTAAAGAACTGTGTTTCCTACACACACGGGCCTTATCTAGTTAAACTCTGCTTAGGAAATTGACAAGAACAGTAGCTCCTCTTCAGCCCAACACACTGTACTTGCTGCGAACAGACGCGAGTGCTTTTTGCTCTGTGTATGGCAAAGGGAGCACAATAGTGACTCTTCTTACTACAAAACAATTCTTGCTTGTAAGACCAGAAACTGCATGTGATTCAACTCCATTTAGCACTGGGAAACAAAAGTTAGCTTGCCTTACAAGAAACACACTCTGCTTTTGAGAAAAGAGCACACTTCTACTCTACTCTGTTTCCTATAGGGCCAAAAGAGTGAGCTTGCTCAGAACAAAAGAACTGTGCTTCCTAAACACACGGGCTATATCTAGTTCAATTCTGCTTAGGAAACTGACAAGAACAGTAGATCCTCTTCATTCCAATACACTGTACATGCTGGGAACAGACGCCAGTGCTATTTGCCCTGTGTATGACAATGGGAGCACAATAGTGACTCTTCTTATCAGAAAACAATTCTTGCTCCTAGGATCAGAAACTGCATGTGATTCAACTCCATTTAGGACTCGAAAACAAACGCTAGCTCACTTTACAAGAAACACACTCTGCTTTTGAGAAAAGAGAACTCTTCTACTCTACTGTGTTTACTATGGGGTCCGAAAATTGAGCTTGCTCAGAACAAAAGAACTGTGCTTCACACACATGGGCCATATCTAGTTCAACTCTGCTTAGGAAACTGACAATAACAGTAGCTCCTCTTCTGTCCAATACACTGTACTTGCTGGGAACAGACGCGAATGCTATTTGCACTGTGTATGGAAATGGTAGCACAACAGTGACTCTTCTTACCAGAAAACAATTCTTGCTCATAGGACCAGAAACTGCATGTGATTCAACTCCATTTAGGACTGGGAAAAAACGCTGGCTCGCCTTACAAGAAATACACTCTGCTTCTGAGAAAAGAGCACTCTTCTACTCTTCTGTGTTTCCTGTAGGGCCAGAACAGTCAGCTTGCTCAGAACAAAAGAAATGTGCTTCCTACACACACGGGCCATATCTAGTTCAACTCTGCTTAGGAAACTGACAAGAACAGTAGCTCCGCTTCAGTCAAATACACTGTACTTGCTGGGAACAGACACGAGTACTATTTTCACTGTGTATGGTAAAAGGAGCACAACAGTGACTTTCCTTACCAGAAAACAACTCTTGCTCCTAGGAAGAGAAACTGCATGTGATTCAACTCCATTTAGGACTGGGAAACAAACTATAGCTCGCCTTACAACAAACATACTCTGCTTTTGAGAAAAGCGCACTCTTCTACTCTACTGTGTTTCCTATGGGGTCCGAACAGTGAGCTTGCTCAGAACAAAAGATCTGATCTTCCTACACACACGGGCCATATCTAGTTCAACTCTGCATAGGAAACTGACAAGAACAGTAGCTCCTCTTCAGTCCAATACACTGTACTTGCAGGTAGCAGACGCGAGTCCTATTTGCACTGTGTATGGCAATGGGAGCGCAATAGTGACTCCTCTTACCAGAAAAAAACTTCTGCTCGTAGGACCGGAAACAGCATGAGATTCAACTCCGTTTCTGACTGCAAAACACACACTAGCCAGCCGTACAAGAAACACACTCTGCTTCTGAGAAAAGAGCACTCTTATACTCTACTGTGTTTCCTATGGTGTCCGAACAGTGAGCTTGCTCAGAACAAAGAAATGTGCTTCCTACACACACGGGCCATATGTAGTTCAACTCTGCTTAGGAAACTGACAAGAACAGTAGATCCTCTTCAGTCCAAAACACTGTACATGCTGGGAACAAATGCGAGTGCTATTTGCCCTGTGTATGGCAATGGGAGTGCATTAGTGACTCTTCTTACCAGAAAACAACTCTTGATTGTAGGACCAGAAACTGCATGTGATTAAACTCCATTTAGGACTTGGAAAGAAACGCTAGCTCGCCTTAGGAGAAACATATTCTGCTTTTGAGAAAAGAGCACTCTTCTACTCTACTGTGTTTCCTATGGGTTCCGAACAGTGAGCTTGCTCAGAACAAAAGAACTGTGCTTCCTACACACACGGGCTATATCTAGTTCAACTCTGCTTAGGAATCTGACAAGAACAGTAGATCCTCTTCAGTCCAGTACACTGTACTTGCTAAGAGCAGACACCAGTGCTATTTGCCCAGTGTATGACAATGGGATCGCAATAGTGACTCTTCTTACCAGAAAATCATTCTTGGTCGTAGTACCAGAAATTGCATGGGATTCAACTCCATTTTTGAATGGGAAACAAACAATAGCTCGCCTTACAAGAAACACACTCTGCTTTTGAGAAAAGAGCAATCTTATACTCTACTTGTTTCCTATATTGCCAGAACTGTGAGCTTGCTCAGAACAATAGAAATGTGTTTCCTACACACAGGGGCCATATCTAGTTCAATTCTGCTTAGGATACTGACAAGAACAGTAGCTTCCCTTCATTCAAATACACTGTACATGCTGGGAACAGACGCCAGTGCTAATTGCCCTGTGTATGACAATGGGAGCGCAATAGTTACTTTCCTTACCAGAAAACAACTCTTGCTCGTAGGACCAGAAACTGCATGTGATTCAACTCCATTTAAGACTGGGAAACAAACGCTAGCTCGCCTTACAGGAAACACACTCTGCTTTTGAGAAAAGAGCACTCTTCTACTCTACTGTGTTTCATATGGGGTCCGAACAGTGAGCTTGCTCAGAACAAAAGAACTCTTCTTCCTACACACACGGGCCATATCTAGTTCAACTCTGCTTAGGAAACTGACAAGAACAGTAGATCCTCTTCATTCCAATACACTGTACATGCTGGGAACAGACGTGAGTGCTATTTGCACTGTGTATGGCAATGGGAGTGCAATAGTGACTTTCCTTACCAGAAAACATCTCTTGCTGGTAGGACCAAAAACTGCATGGGATTCAACTCGATTTAGGACTGGGAAACAAACGCTAGCTTGCCTTACTATAAACACACTCTGCTTTTGAGAAAAGAGCACTCTTCTACTCTACTGTGTTTCCTATGGGTTCCGAACAGTGAGCTTGCTCAGAACAAAAGAACTGTGCTTCCTACACACACGGGCTATATCTAGTTCAACTCTGCTTAGGAATCTGACAAGAACAGTAGATCCTCTTCAGTCCAGTACACTGTACTTGCTAAGAACAGACACCAGTGCTATTTGCCCAGTGTATGACAATGGGATCGCAATAGTGACTCTTCTTACCAGAAAATCATTCTTGGTCGTAGTACCAAAAATTGCATGGGATTCAACTCCATTTTTGACTGGGAAACAAACAATAGCTCGCCTTACAAGAAACACACTCTGCTTTTGAGAAAAGAGCAATCTTATACTCTACTTGTTTCCTATATTGCCAGAACTGTGAGCTTGCTCAGAACAATAGAAATGTGTTTCCTACACACAGGGGCCATATCAAGTTCAATTCTGCTTAGGATACTGACAAGAACAGTAGCTTCCCTTCATTCAAATACACTGTACATGCTGGGAACAGACGCCAGTGCTAATTGCCCTGTGTATGACAATGGGAGCGCAATAGTTACTTTCCTTACCAGAAAACAACTCTTGCTCGTAGGACCAGAAACTGCAGGTGATTCAACTCCATTTAGGACTGGGAAACAAACGCTAGTTCGCCTTACAGGAAACACACTCTGCTTTTGAGAAAAGAGCACTCTTCTACTCTACTGTGTTTTCTATGGGGTCCGAACAGTGAGCTTGCTCAGAACAAAAGAACTGTGATTCCTACTCACACGGGCCATATCTTGTTCAATTCAGCTTAGGAAACTGACAAGAACAGTAGATCCTCTTCATTCCAATATACTGTACTTGCTGGGAACAGACGCCAGTGCTATTTGCCCTGTGTATAACAATGGGAGCGCAATAGTGTCTCTTCTTACCAGAAAACAACTCTTGCTCATAGGACCAAATACTGCATGTTACTCAACTCCATTTGGGACTGGGAAACAAACGCTAGCTCGCCTTACAAGAAACACACTCTGCTTTTGAGAAAAGAGCACTCTTCTACTCTACTGTGTTTCCTATAGTGCCAGAACTGTGAGCTTGCTCAGAACAAAAGAACTGTGCTTCCTACACACACAGGCCATATCTAGTTCAATTCTGCTTAGGAAACTGACAAGAACAGTAGATCCTCTTCAGTCCAATACACTGTACATGCTGGGAACAGACGCCAGTGCTATTTGCCCTGTGTATGACAATGGCAGCGCAACAGTGACTCTTCTTACCAGAAAACAACTCTTGCTCATAGGACCAGAAACTGCATGTGATTGAACTCCATTTACGACTGCGAAACAAACGCTAGCTCGCCTTACAAGAAACACACTCTGCTTTGGAGAAAAGAGCACTCTTCTACTCTAATGTGTTTCCTATAGTGCCAGAACAGTGAGCTTGCTCAGAACAAAAGAACTGTGCTTCCTACACACACGGGCTATATCTAGTTCAACTCTGCTTAGGAATCTGACAAGAACAGTAAATCCTCTTCAGTCCAATACACTGTACATGCTGGGAACAGACACGAGTGCTTTTGCACTGTGTATGGCAATGGGAGCGCAATAGTTACTCTTCATACCAGAAAACAACTCTTGCTCTTAGGACCAGAAACAGCATGTGATTCAATTCCCTTTAGGACTGGGAAACAAACGCTAGCTCGCCTTACAAGAAACACACTCTGCTTTTGAGAAAAGAGCACTCTACTACTCTACTGTTTTTCCTATGGGGTACAAACAGTGAGCTTGCTCAGAACAAAAGAACTGTGCTTCCTACACACACGGGCCATATCTAGTTCAACTTTGCTTAGAAAACTGACAAGAACAGTGGCTCCTCTTCAGTCCAATACACTGTAATTGCTGAGAACAGACGCGAGTGCATTTGCACTGTGTATGGCAATGGGAGCGCAATAGTGACTCTTCTTACCAGAAAAAAACTCTTGCTCATAGGACCAGAAACTGCATGGGATTCAAATCCATTTCTGACTGGGATACAAACACTAGCTTGCCTTACAAGAAACACAATCTGCGTTTGAGAAAAGAGCACTCTTCTGCTCTACTGTGTTTCCTATGTGTTCCGAACAGTGAGCTTGCTCAGAACAAAAGAACTGTGCTTCCTACACACAGGGGCCATATCTAGTTCAACTCTGCTTAGGAAACTGACAAGAACAGTAGCTCCTCTTCAGTCCAATACACTGGACTTGCTGGGCAACAGACACGAGTGCTATTTGCACTGTGTATGGCAATGGGAGCACAATAGTGACTCTCTTACCAGAAAACAACTCTTCCTCATAAGTCCAAAAACTGCATGTGACTCAACTCGGTTTAGGACTAAGAAACAAAAGCTAGCTCGCCTTACAAGAAACACACTCTGCTTTTGAGAAAAGAGCACTCTTCTACTGTACTGTGTTTCCTATGGGTTCCGAACAGTGAGCTTGCTCAGAACAAAAGAACTGTGCTTCCTACACACACGGGCCATATCTAGTTCAACTCTGCTTAGGAAACTGACAAGAACAGGAGCTCCGATTCAGTCCAATACACTGTACTTGCTGGGAACATACGCAAGGGCTATTTGCACTCAGTATGGCAATTGGAGTGCAACAGTGACTTTCCTTACCAGAAAACAACTCTTGCTCGTAGGACCAAAAACTGGATGTGATTCAACTCATTTAGGACTGGGAAACAAATGCTAGCTCGCCTTACAAGAAACACACTCTGATTTTGAGACAAGAACACTCTTCTACTCTACTGTGTTTCCTATAGGGCCAGAACTGTGAGCTTGCTCAGAACAAAAGAACTGTGCTTCCTACACACATGGCCATATCTAGTTCAATTCTGCTTAGGAAAATGACAAGAACAGTAGATCCTTTTCAGTCCAATACACTGTACATGCTGGGAACAGACACCAGTGCTATTTGCCCTGTGTATGACAATGGGAGCGCAATAGTGACTCTTCTTACCAGAAAACAACTCTTGCTCATAGGATCAGAAACTGCATGGGATTGAACTCCATTTAGGGACTGGGAAACAAACTCTAGCTCGCCTTACAAGAAACACACTCTGCTTTTGAGAAAATAGCACTCTTCTGCTCTACTTGTTTCCTATAGTGCCAGAACTGTGACCTTGCTCAGAACAAAAGAACTGTGCTTCCTACACACAGGGGCCATATCTACTTCAATTCTGCTTAGGATACTGACAAGAACAGTAGATCCTCTTCAGTCCAATAAACTGTACATGCTAGGAACAGACGCCAGTGCTAACTGCCTTGTGTATGACAATGGGAGCGCAAGAGTGACTTTCCTTGCAAGAAAACAACTCTTGCTCGTAGGACCAGAAACTGCATGGGATTCAACTACATTTAGGACTGGGAAACAAACGCTAGCTCGCCTTACAAGAAACACACTCTGCTTTTGAGAAAAGAGCACTCTACTACTCTACTGTTTTTCCTATGGGGTACGAACAGTGAGCTTGCTCATAAACAAAAGAACTGTGCTTCCTATACAAACGGGCCAAATCTAGTTCAACTCTGCTTAGGAAACTGACAAGAACAGTAGCTCCTCTTCAGTCCAATACATTGTACTTGCTAAGAACAGACGCAAGTGCTATTTGCACTGTGTATGGCAATGGGAGCACAATAGTGACTTTCCTTACCAGAAAACAACTCTTGCGGGTAGGACCAAAAACTGCATGGGATTCAACTCCATTTCTGACTGTGAAACAAACACTAGTTCGCCTTACAAGAAACACACTCTGCTTTTGAAAAAAGATCACTCTTCTACTCTACTGTGTTTCCTATAGGGCCAGAAGAGTGAGCTTGCTCAGAACAAAAGAACTGTGCTTCCTACACACACGGCCATATCTATTTCAATTCTGCTTAGGAAACTGACAAGAACAGTAGATCCTCTTCAGTCCAATACACTGTACATGCTGGGAACAGATGCCTGAGCTATTTGCACTGTGTATGAAAATGGGAGCGCAATAGTGACTCTTCATACCAGAAAACAACTCTTGCTCTTAGGAACAGAAACTGATGTGATTCAATTCCCCTTTAGGACTGGGAAACAAATGCTAGCTCGCCTTACAAGAAACACACTCTGCTTTTGAGAAAAGAGCACTCTACTACTCTACTGTTTTTCCTATGGGGTACAAACAGTGAGCTTGCTCAGAACAAAAGAACTGTGCTTCCTACACACACGGGCCATATCTAGTTCAACTTTGCTTAGAAAACTGACAAGAACAGTGGCTCCTCTTCAGTCCAATACACTGTAATTGCTGAGAACAGACGCGAGTGCATTTGCACTGTGTATGGCAATGGGAGCGCAATAGTGACTCTTCTTACCAGAAAAAAACTCTTGTTCTTAGGACTAGAAACTGCATGGGATTCAAATCCATTTCTGACTTTGATACAAACACTAGCTTGCCTTACAAGAAACACAATCTGGTTTGAGAAAAGAGCACTCTTCTACTCTACTGTGTTTCCTATGTGTTCCGAACAGTGAGCTTGCTCAGAACAAAAGAACTGTGCTTCCTACACACAGGGGCCATATCTAGTCAACTCTGATTAGGAAACTGACAAGAACAGTAGCTCCTCTTCAGTCCAATACACTGTACTTGCTGGCAAAAGACGCGAGTGCTATTTGCACTGTGTTGGCAATGGGAGCGCAATAGTGACTCTTCTTACCAGAAAACAACTCTTCCTCATAAGACCAAAAACTGCATGTGACTCAACTCGGTTTAGGACTAAGAAACAAAAGCTAGCTCGCCTTAAAAGAAACACACTCTGCTTTTGAGAAAAGAGCACTCTTCTACTGTACTGTGTTTCCTATGGGTTCCGAACAGTGAGCTTGCTCAGAACAAAAGAACTGTGCTTCCTACACACACGGGCCATATCTAGTTCAACTCTGCTTAGGAAACTGACAAGAACAGTAGCTCCTCTTCAGTCCAATACACTGTACTTGCTGGCAACAGACGCGAGTGCTATTTGCACTGTGTATGGCAATGGGAGCGCAATAGTGACTCTTCTTACCAGAAAACAATTCTTCCTCATAAGACCAAAAACTGCATGTGACTCAACTCGATTTAGGACTAAGAAACAAACGCTAGCTCGCCTTACAAGAAACACACTCTGCTTTTGAGAAAAGAGCACTCTTCTACTCTACTTGTTTCCTATAGTGCCAGAACTGTGAGCTTGCTCAGAACAAAAGAACTGTGCTTCCTACACACAGGGGCGATATCTACTTCAATTCTGCTTAGGAATCTGACAAGAACAGTAGATCCTCTTCAGTCCAGTACACTGTACTTGCTAAGAGCAGACACCAGTGCTATTTGCCCTGTGTATGACAATGGGATCGCAATAGTGACTCTTCTTACTATAAAATCATTCTTGGTCGTAGGACCCGAAACTGCATGTGATTCAACTCCATTTAGTACTGGGAAACAAACGCTAGCTCGCCTTACAGGAAACACACTCTGCTTTTGAGAAAAGAGCACTCTTCTACTCTACTGTGTTTTCTATGGGGTCCGAACAGTGAGCTTGCTCAGAACAAAAGAACTGTGCTTCCTACACACACGTTCCATATCTAGTTTCAATTCAGCTTAGGAAACTGACAAGAACAGTAAATCCTCTTCAGTCCAATACACTGTACTTGCTGGGAACAGACACCAGTGCTATTTGCCCTGTGTATAACAATGGGAGCGCAATAGTGACTCTTCTTACCAGAAAACAACTCTTGCTCATAGGACCAAATACTGCATGTTACTCAACTCCATTTGGGACTGGGAAACAAACGCTAGCTCGCCTTACAAGAAACACACTCTGCTTTTGAGAAAAGAGCACTCTTCTACTCTACTGTGTTTCCTATATGGCCAGAACTGTGAGCTTGCTCAGAACAAAAGAACTGTGCTTCCTACACACACGGGCCATATCTAGTTCAGTTCTGCTTAGGAAACTGACAAGAACAGTAGATCCTTTTCAGTCCAATACACTGTACATGCTGGGAACAGACGCCAGTGCTATTTGCCCTGTGTATGACAATGGCAGCGCAACAGTGACTCTTCTTACCAGAAAACAACTCTTGCTCATAGGACCAGAAACTGCATGTGATTGAACTCCATTTACGACTTGGAAACAAACGCTAGCTCGCCTTACAAGAAACACACTCTGCTTTGGAGAAAAGAGCACTCTTCTACTCTAATGTGTTTCCTATAGTGCCAGAACAGTGAGCTTGCTCAGAACAAAAGAACTGTGCTTCCTACACACACGGGCTATATCTAGTTCAACTCTGCTTAGGAATCTGACAAGAACAGTAAATCCTCTTCAGTCCAATACACTGTACATGCTGGGAACAGACGCGAGTGCTTTTGCACTGTGTATCGCAATGGGAGCACAATAGTTACTCTTCATACCAGAAAACAACTCTTGCTCTTAGGACCAGAAACTGCATGTGATTCAATTCCCTTTAGGACTGGGAAACAAACGCTAGCTCGCCTTACAAGAAACACACTCTGCTTTTGAGAAAAGAGCACTCTACTACTCTACTGTTTTTCCTATGGGGTACAAACAGTGAGCTTGCTCAGAACAAAAGAACTGTGCTACCTACACACGGGCCATATCTAGTTCAACTTTGCTTAGAAAACTGACAAGAACAGTGGCTCCTCTTCAGTCCAATACACTGTAATTGCTGAGAACAGACGCGAGTGCATTTGCACTGTGTATGGCAATGGGAGCGCAATAGTGACTCTTCTTACCAGAAAAAAACTCTTGCTCATAGGACCAGAAACTGCATGGGATTCAAATCCATTTCTGACTGGGATACAAACACTAGCTTGCCTTACAAGAAACACAATCTGCGTTGGAGAAAAGAGCACTCTTCTACTCTACTGTGTTTCCTATGTGTTCCGAACAGTGAGCTTGCTCAGAACAAAAGAACTGTGCTTCCTACACACAGGGGCCATATCTAGTTCAACTCTGCTTAGGAAACTGACAAGAACAGTAGCTCCTCTTCAGTCCAATACACTGTACTTGCTGGCAACAGACACGAGTGCTATTTGCACTGTGCATGGCAATGGGAGCACAATAGTGACTCTTCTTACCAGAAAACAACTCTTCCTCATAAGTCCAAAAACTGCATGTGACTCAACTCGGTTTAGGACTAAGAAACAAAAGCTAGCTCGCCTTACAAGAAACACACTCTGCTTTTGAAAAAAGATCACTCTTCTACTCTACTGTGTTTCCTATAGGGCCAGAAGAGTGAGCTTGCTCAGAACAAAAGAACTGTGCTTCCTACACACACGGCCATATCTATTTCAATTCTGCTTAGGAAACTGACAAGAACAGTAGATCCTCTTCAGTCCAATACACTGTACATGCTGGGAACAGACGCCTGAGCTATTTGCACTGTGTATGAAAATGGGAGCGCAATAGTGACTCTTCATACCAGAAAACAACTCTTGCTCTTAGGACCAGAAACTGATGTGATTCAATTCCCTTTAGGACTGGGAAACAAATGCTAGCTCGCCTTACAAGAAACACACTCTGCTTTTGAGAAAAGAGCACTCTACTACTCTACTGTTTTTCCTATGGGGTACAAACAGTGAGCTTGCTCAGAACAAAAGAACTGTGCTTCCTACACACACGGGCCATATCTAGTTCAACTTTGCTTAGAAAACTGACAAGAACAGTGGCTCCTCTTCAGTCCAATACACTGTAATTGCTGAGAACAGACGCGAGTGCATTTGCACTGTGTATGGCAATGGGAGCGCAATAGTGACTCTTCTTACCAGAAAAAAACTCTTGTTCTTAGGACTAGAAACTGCATGGGATTCAAATCCATTTCTGACTTTGATACAACACTAGCTTGCCTTACAAGAAACACAATCTGCGTTTGAGAAAAGAGCACTCTTCTACTCTACTGTGTTTCCTATGTGTTCCGAACAGTGAGCTTGCTCAGAACAAAAGAACTGTGCTTCCTACACACACGGGCCATATCTAGTTCAACTCTGCTTAGGAAACTGACAAGAACAGGAGCTCCGATTCAGTCCAATACACTGTACTTGCTGGCAAAAGACGCGAGTGCTATTTGCACTGTGTATAACAATGGGAGCGCAATAGTGACTCTTCTTACCAGAAAACAACTCTTCCTCATAAGACCAAAAACTGCATGTGACTCAACTCGATTTAGGACTAAGAAACAAACGCTAGCTCGCCTTACAAGAAACACACTCTGATTTTGAGACAAGAACACTCTTCTACTCTACTGTGTTTCCTATAGGGCCAGAACTGTGAGCTTGCTCAGAACAAAAGAACTGTGCTTCCTACACACATGGCCATATCTAGTTCAATTCTGCTTAGGAAAATGACAAGAACAGTAGATCCTTTTCAGTCCAATACACTGTACATGCTGGGAACAGACACCAGTGCTATTTGCCCTGTGTATGACAATGGGAGCGCAATAGTGACTCTTCTTACCAGAAAACAACTCTTGCTCATAGGATCAGAAACTGCATGGGATTCAACTCCATTTAGGACTGGGAAACAAACTCTAGCTCGCCTTACAAGAAACACACTCTGCTTTTGAGAAAATAGCACTCTTCTGCTCTACTTGTTTCCTATAGTGCCAGAACTGTGACCTTGCTCAGAACAAAAGAACTGTGCTTCCTACACACAGGGGCCATATCTACTTCAATTCTGCTTAGGATACTGACAAGAACAGTAGATCCTCTTCAGTCCAATAAACTGTACATGCTAGGAACAGACGCCAGTGCTAACTGCCTTGTGTATGACAATGGGAGCGCAAGAGTGACTTTCCTTGCAAGAAAACAACTCTTGCTCGTAGGACCAGAAACTGCATGGGATTCAACTACATTTAGGACTGGGAAACAAACGCTAGCTCGCCTTACAAGAAACACACTCTGCTTTTGAGAAAAGAGCACTCTACTACTCTACTGTTTTTCCTATGGGGTACGAACAGTGAGCTTGCTCATAACAAAAGAACTGTGCTTCCTATACAAACGGGCCAAATCTAGTTCAACTCTGCTTAGGAAACTGACAAGAACAGTAGCTCCTCTTCAGTCCAATACATTGTACTTGCTAAGAACAGACGCAAGTGCTATTTGCACTGTGTATGGCAATGGGAGCGCAATAGTGACTTTCCTTACCAGAAAACATCTCTTGCGGGTAGGACCAAAAACTGCATGGGATTCAACTCCATTTCTGACTGTGAAACAAACACTAGTTCGCCTTACAAGAAACACACTCTGCTTTTGAAAAAAGATCACTCTTCTACTCTACTGTGTTTCCTATAGGGCCAGAAGAGTGAGCTTGCTCAGAACAAAAGAACTGTGCTTCCTACACACACGGCCATATCTATTTCAATTCTGCTTAGGAAACTGACAAGAACAGTAGATCCTCTTCAGTCCAATACACTGTACATGCTGGGAACAGACGCCTGAGCTATTTGCACTGTGTATGAAAATGGGAGCGCAATAGTGACTCTTCATACCAGAAAACAACTCTTGCTCTTAGGACCAGAAACTGCATGTGATTCAATTCCCTTTAGGACTGGGAAACAAATGCTAGCTCGCCTTACAAGAAACACACTCTGCTTTTGAGAAAAGAGCACTCTACTACTCTACTGTTTTTCCTATGGGGTACAAACAGTGAGCTTGCTCAGAACAAAAGAACTGTGCTTCCTACACACACGGGCCATATCTAGTTCAACTTTGCTTAGAAAACTGACAAGAACAGTGGCTCCTCTTCAGTCCAATACACTGTAATTGCTGAGAACAGACGCGAGTGCATTTGCACTGTGTATGGCAATGGGAGCGCAATAGTGACTCTTCTTACCAGAAAAAAACTCTTGTTCTTAGGACTAGAAACTGCATGGGATTCAAATCCATTTCTGACTTTGATACAAACACTAGCTTGCCTTACAAGAAACACAATCTGCGTTTGAGAAAAGAGCACTCTTCTACTCTACTGTGTTTCCTATGTGTTCCGAACAGTGAGCTTGCTCAGAACAAAAGAACTGTGCTTCCTACACACAGGGGCCATATCTAGTTCAACTCTGCTTAGGAAACTGACAAGAACAGTAGCTCCTCTTCAGTCCAATACACTGTACTTGCTGGCAAAAGACGCGAGTGCTATTTGCACTGTGTTGGCAATGGGAGCGCAATAGTGACTCTTCTTACCAGAAAACAACTCTTCCTCATAAGACCAAAAACTGCATGTGACTCAACTCGATTTAGGACTAAGAAACAAACGCTAGCTCGCCTTACAAGAAACACACTCTGCTTTTGAGAAAAGAGCACTCTTCTACTCTACTTGTTTCCTATAGTGCCAGAACTGTGAGCTTGCTCAGAACAAAAGAACTGTGCTTCCTACACACAGGGGCCATATCTACTTCAATTCTGCTTAGGATACTGACAAGAACAGTAGATCCTCTTCAGTCCAATAAACTGTATATGCTAGGAACAGACGCCAGTGCTAACTGCTCTGTGTATGACAATGGGAGCGCAAGAGACTTTCCTTGCAAGAAAACAACTCTTGCTCGTAGGACCAGAAACTGCATGGGATTCAACTTCATTTAGGACTGGGAAACAAATGCTAGGTCGCCTTACAAGAAACACACTCTACTTTTGAGAAAAGAGCACTCTTCTTCTCTACTGTGTTTCCTATGGGGTCCAAACAATGACCTTGCTCAGAACAAAAGAACTGTGCTTTCTACACACACGGGCCATATCTAGTTCAACTTTGCTTAGGAAACTGACAAAACAGTAGCTCCTCTTCAGTCCAATACACTGTACTTCCTGGGAACAGACGCAAGAGCTATATGCAATGTGTATGGCATTGGGAACACAATAGTGACTTTCCTTACCAGAAAACAACTCTTGCTCGTAGGACAAAAAACTGGTAGTGATTCAACTCCATTTAGGACTGGGAAACAAACGCTAGCTCGCCGTACAAGAAACACACTCTGCTTTTGAGAAAAGAACACTCTTCTACTCTACTGTGTTTCCTATGGGGTTTGAACATTGAGCTTCCTCAGAACAAAAGAACTGTGCTTCCTACACACAGGGGCCATATCTAGTTCAATTCTGCTTAGGATACTGACAAGAACAGTAGCTTCCCTTCATTCAAATACACTGTACATGCTGGGAACAGACGCCAGTGCTAATTGCCCTGTGTATGACAATGGGAGCGCAATAGTTACTTTCCTTACCAGAAAATAACTCTTGCTCGTAGGACCAGAAACTGCATGTGATTCAACTCCATTTAGGACTGGGAAACAAACGCTAGCTCGCCTTACAAGAAACACACTCTGCTTTTGAGAAAAGAGCACTCTTCTACTCTACTGTGTTTTCTATGGGGTCCGAACAGTGAGCTTGCTCAGAACAAAAGAACTGTGCTTCCTACACACACGGGCCATATCTAGTTCAATTCAGCTTAGGAAACTGACAAGAACAGTAAATCCTCTTCAGTCCAATACACTGTACTTGCTGGGAACAGACGCCAGTGCTATTTGCCCTGTGTATAACAATGGGAGCGCAATAGTGACTCTTCTTACCAGAAAACAACTCTTGCTCATAGGACCAAATACTGCATGTTACTCAACTCCATTTGGGACTGGGAAACAAACGCTAGCTCGCCTTACAAGAAACACACTCTGCTTTTGAGAAAATAGCACTCTTCTACTCTACTGTGTTTCCTATAGTGCCAGAACTGTGAGCTTGCTCAAAACAAAAGAACTGTGCTTCCTACACACACAGGCCATATCTAGTTCAATTCTGCTTAGGAAACTGACAAGAACAGTAGATCCTCTTCAGTCCAATACACTGTACATGCTGGGAACAGACGCCAGTGCTATTTGCCCTGTGTATGACAATGGCAGCGCAACAGTGACTCTTCTTACCAGAAAACAACTCTTGCTCATAGGACCAGAAACTCCATGTGATTGAACTCCACTTACGACTGGGAAACAAACGCTAGCTCGCCTTACAAGAAACACACTCTGCTTTGGAGAAAAGAGCACTCTTCTACTCTAATGTGTTTCCTATAGTGCCAGAACAGTGAGCTTGCTCAGAACAAAAGAACTGTGCTTCCTACACACACGGGCTATATCTAGTTCAACTCTGCTTAGGAATCTGACAAGAACAGTAAATCCTCTTCAGTCCAATACACTGTACATGCTGGGAACAGACACGAGTGCTTTTGCACTGTGTATGGCAATGGGAGCGCAATAGTTACTCTTCATACCAGAAAACAACTCTTGCTCTTAGGACCAGAAACTGCATGTGATTCAATTCCCTTTAGGACTGGGAAACAAACGCTAGCTCGCCTTACAAGAAACACACTCTGCTTTTGAGAAAAGAGCACTCTACTACTCTACTGTTTTTCCTATGGGGTACAAACACTGAGCTTGCTCAGAACAAAAGAACTGTGCTTCCTACACACACGGGCCATATCTAGTTCAACTTTGCTTAGAAAACTGACAAGAACAGTGGCTCCTCTTCAGTCCAATACACTGTAATTGCTGAGAACAGACGCGAGTGCATTTGTACTGTGTATGGCAATGGGAGCGCAATAGTGACTCTTCTTACCAGAAAAAAACTCTTGCTCATAGGACCAGAAACTGCATGGGATTCAAATCCATTTCTGACTGGGATACAAACACTAGCTTGCCTTACAAGAAACACAATCTGCGTTTGAGAAAAGAGCACTCTTCTACTCTACTGTGTTTCCTATGTGTTCCGAACAGTGAGCTTGCTCAGAACAAAAGAACTGTGCTTCCTACACACAGGGGCCATATCTAGTTCAACTCTGCTTAGGAAACTGACAAGAACAGTAGCTCCTCTTCAGTCCAATACACTGTACTTGCTGGGAACAGATGCGAGTGTTATTTGCACTGTGTATGGCATTTGGAGCACAATAGTGACTCTTCTTACCAGAAAACAACTCTTGCTCGTAGGACCAAAAACTGTCTGTGACTCAACTCCATTTAGGACTGGGAAACAAACGCGAGCTCGCCTTACAAGAACCACACTCTGCTTTAGAGAAAAGAGCACTCTTCTACTCTACTGTGTTTCCTATAGGGCCAGAACAGTGAGCTTGCTCAGAACATAAAAACTGTGCTTCCTACACACAAGGACCATATGTAGTTCAACTCTGCTTAGGAAACTGACAAGAACAGTAGCTCCTATTCAGTCCAATACACTGTACTTGCTGGGAAAAGACGCGAGTGCTATTTGCCCTGTGTATGGCAATGGGAGCGCAATAGTGACTTTCCTTACCAGAAAACAACTCTTGTTCATAGGACTAGAAACTGCATGTGATTCAACTCCATTTAGGACTAGGAAACAAACCCTAGCTCGCCTTACAAGAAACACACTCTGCTTTTCAGAAATGAGCACTCTTCTACTCTACTGTGTTTCCTATGGGGTCCGAAGAGTGAGCTTGCTCAGAACAAAAGAACTGTGCTTCCTACACACATGGCCATATCTAGTTCAATTCTGCTTAGGAACCTGACAAGAACAGTAGATCCTCTTCAGTCTAATACACTGTACTTGCTGGGAACAGACACCAGTGCTATTTGTCCTGTGTATGGCAATGGCAGCGCAATAGTGACTATTCTTACCATAAAACAACTCTTGCTCGTAGGACCAGAAACTGCATGTGATTCCACTCCATTTAGGCCTGGGAAACAAACGCTAGCTCGCCTTACAAGAAACACACTCTGCTTTTTTGAAAAGAGCACTCTTCTACTCTACTGTGTTTCCTATGGGGTCCAAACAGTGAGCTTGCTCAGAACAAAAGAACTGTGCTTCCTACACACATGGACCATATCTAGTTCAACTCTGCTTAGGAAACTGACATGAACAGTAGCTCCTATGCAGTCCAGTACACTGTACATGCTGGGAACAGACGCAAGTGCTATTTGCACTGTGTATGGCATTTGGAGCACAATAGTGACTCTTCTTACCAGGAAACAACTCTTGCTCATAGTACCAGAAACTGCATGGGATTCAACTCCATTTAGGACTGCGAAACAAACGCTAACTCGCCTTCAAGAAGCACACTCTGCTTTAGAGAAAAGAGCACTCATCTACTCTACTGTGTTTCCTATAGGGCCAGAACAGTGAGCATGCTCAGAAAAAAAGAGCTGTGCTTCCTACACACATGGACCATATCTAGTTCAACTCTGCTTAGTAAACTGACAAGAAAAGTAGCTCCTCTTCAGTCCAATACACTGTACTTCTGGGAAGAGATGCCAGTGCTATTTGCACTGTGTATGGCAATGAGAGCGCAGTAGTGACTTACCTTACCAGAAAACAACTCTTGCTCGTAGGAACACAAACTGCATGTGATTCAACGCCACTTAGGACTGGGAAACAAATGCTAGTTCGCCTTACAAGAAACACTCTCTGCTTTTTAGAAAAGATCACTCTTCTATTCTACTGTGTTTTCTTAGGGGTCCAAACAGTGAGCTTGCTCAGAACAAAAGAACTGTGCTTCCTACACACATGGACCATATCTAGTTCAACTCTGCTTAGGAAACTGACAAGAACAGTAGCTCCTATTCAGTCCAATACACTGTACATGCCTGGAACAGACGCGAGTGCTATTTGCACTGTGTATGGCATTTGGAGCACAATAGTGACTCTTCTTACCAGAAAACAACTCTTGCTCGTAGTACCAGAAACTGCATGGGATTCAACTCCATTTAGGACTGCGAAACAAACGCTAGCTCGCCTTACAAGAAACACACTCTGCCTTAGACAAAAGAGCACTCTTCTACTCTACTGTGTTTCCTATGGGGTCCAAACAGTGAGCTTGCTCAGAACAAAAGAACTGTGCTTCCTACACACACGGGCCATATCTTGTTCAACTCTGCTTAGGAAACAGACAAGAACAATAGCACCTATTCAGTCCAATACACTGTACTTGCTGGGAACAGATGCGAGTGCTATTTGCACTGTGTATGGCAATGGGTGCGCAATGTGACATTCCTTAACAGAAAACAACTCTTGTTCGTAGGACCAGAAACTGCATGTGATTCAACTCCATTTAGGACTAGGAAACAAACGCTAGCTCGCCTTATAAGAAACACACTCTGCTTTATAGAAAAGAGCACTCATCTACTCTACTGTGTTTCCAATAGGGCCAGAACAGTGAGCTTGCTCAGAACATAAGAACTGTTCTTCCTACACACACGGGCCATATCTAGCTCAACTCTGCTTAAGAAACTGACAAGAACAGCAGCTCCTCTTCAGTCCGATACACTGTACTTGCTGGGAACAGACGCGATGGCTATTTGCACTGTGTATGGCAATGACAGCGCAATAGTGACTTTTCTTACCAGAAAACAACTCTTGCTCGTAGGAACACAAACTGCATGTAATTCAACTCCATTTAGGCCTGGGAAACAAATGCTAGCTCGCCTTACAAGAAACACACTCTGCTTTTTAGAAAAGAGCACTCTTCTACTCTACTGTGTTTCCTATGGGGTCCAAACAGTGAGCTTGCTCAGAACAAAAGAACTGTGCTTCCTACACACATGGACCATATCTAGTTCAACTCTGCTTAGGAAACTGACAAGAACAGTAGCTCCTATTCAGTCCAATACACTGTACATGCAGGGAACAGACGCGAGTGCTATTTGCACTGTGTGTGGCATTTGGAGCACAATAGTGACTCTTCTTACCAGAAAACAACTCTTGCTCTTAGGACCAAAAACTGCATGTGACTCAAATCCATTTAGGACTGGGAAACAAACGCGAGCTCGCCTTACAAGAAACACACTCTGCTTTAGGGAAAAGAGCACACTTCTACTCTACTGTGTTTCCTATGGGGTCCAAACAGTGAGCTTGCTCAGAACAAAAGAACTGTGCTTCCTACACACACGGATCATATCTAGTTAAACTCTGCTTAGGAAACTGACAAGAACAGTAGCTCCTATTCAGTCCAATACACTGTACTTGCTGGGAACAGATGCGAGTGCTATTTGCACTGTGTATGGCATTTGGAGCACAATAGTGACTCTTCTTACCAGAAAACAACTCTTGCTCGTAGGACCAAAAACTGTCTGTGACTCAACTCCATTTAGGACTGGGAAACAAAGGCGAGCTCGCCTTACAAGAAACACACTCTGCTTTAGAGAAAAGAGCACTCTTCTACTCTACTGTATTTCCTATAGGGCCAGAACAGTGAGCTTGCTCAGAACATAATAACAGTGCTTCCTACACACAAGGACCATATGTAGTTCAACTCTGCTTAGGAAACTGACAAGAACAGTAGCTCCTATTCAGTCCAATACACTGTACTTGCTGGGAAAAGACATGAGTGCTATTTGTCCTGTGTATGGCAATGGGAGCGCAATAGTGACTTTCCTTACCAGAAAACAACTCTTGTTCGTAGGACCAGAAACTGCATGTGATTCAACTCCATTTAGGACTAGGAAACAAACCCTAGCTCGCCTTACAAGAAACACACTCTGCTTTTCAGAAATGAGCACTCTTCTACTCTACTGTGTTTCCTATGGGGTCCGAACAGTGAGCTTGCTCAGAACAAAAGAACTGTGCTTCCTACACACAAGGCCATATCTAGTTCAATTCTGCTTAGGAACCTGACAAGAACAGTAGATCCACTTCAGTCTAATACAATGTACTTGCTGGGAACAGACGCCAGTGCTATTTGTCCTGTGTATGGCAATGGCAGCGCAATAGTGACTATTCTTACCATAAAACAACTCTTGCTCGTAGGACCAGAAACTGCATGTGATTCCACTCCATTTAGGCCTGGGAAACAAACGCTAGCTCGCCTTACGAGAAACACACTCTGCTTTTGAGAAAAGAGCACTCTTCTACTCTAATGTGTTTCCTATAGGGCCAGAACAGTGATCTTGCTCACAACAAAAGAACTGTGCTTCCTACACACATGGACCATATCTAGTTCAACTCTGCTTAGTAAACTGACAAGAACAGTAGCTCCTCTTCAGTCCAATACACTGTACTTGCTGGGAAGAGACGCGAGTGCTATTTGCACTGTGTATGGCAATGACAGCGCAATAGTGACTTTCCTTACCAGAAAACAACTCTTGCTCGTAGGAACACAAACTGCATGTGATTCAACGCCACTTAGGACTGGGAAACAAATGCTAGCTCGCCTTACAAGAAACACTCTCTGCTTTTTAGAAAAGAGCACTCTTCTACACTACTGTGTTTCCTATGGGGCACCAAACAGTGAGCTTGCTCAGAACAAAAGAACTGTGCTTCCTACACACATGGACCATATCTAGTTCAACTCTGCTTAGGAAACTGACAAGAACAGTAGCTCCTATTCAGTCCAATACACTGTACATGCCTGGAACAGACGCGAGTGCTATTTGCACTGTGTATGGCATTTGGAGCACAATAGTGACTCTTCTTACCAGAAAACAACTCTTGCTCGTAGTACCAGAAACTGCATGGGATTCAACTCCATTTAGGACTGCGAAACAAACGCTAGCTCCCTTACAAGAAACACACTCTGCTTTAGAGAAAAGAGCCCTCTTCTACTCTACTGTGTTTCCTATGGTGTCCAAACAGTGAGCTTGCTCAGAACAAAAGAACTGTGCTTCCTACACACACGGGCCATATCTACTTCAACTCTGCTTAGAAAACAGACAAGAACAATAGCACCTATTCAGTCCAATACACTGTATTTGCTGGGAACAGACGCGAGTGCTATTTGCACTGTGTATGGCAATGGGTGCGCAATGTGACTTTCCTTACCAGAAAACGACTCTTGTTTGTAGGACCAGAAACTGCATGTGATTCAACTCCATTTAGGACTAGGAAACAAACGCTAGCTCGCCATACAAGAAACACACTCTGCTTTAGAGAAAAGAGCACTCATCTACTCTACTGTGTTTCCTATAGGGCCAGAACAGTGAGCTTGCTCAGAACATAAGAACTGTGCTTCCTACACACACGGGCCATATCTAGTTCAACTCTGCTTAGGAAACTGACATGAACAGTAGCTCCTATTCAGTCCAATACACTGTACATGCTGGGAACAGACGCGAGTGCTATTTGCACTGTATATGGCATTTGGAGCACAATAGTGACTCTTCTTACCAGGAAACAACTCTTGCTCGTAGGACCAGAAATTGCATGGGATTCAACTCCATTTAGGACTGTGAAACAAACGCTAGCTCGCCTTACGAGAAACACACTCTGCTTTACAGAAAAGAGCACTCATCTACTCTACTGTGTTTCCTATAGGGCCAGAACAGTGAGCTTGCTCAGAACATAAGAACTGTGCTTCCTACACACGGGCCATATCTAGCTCAATTCGGCTTAAGAAACTGACAAGAACAGTAGCTCCTCTTCAGTCCGATACACTGTACTTGCTGGGAACAGACGCGAGTGCTATTTGCACTGTGTATGGCAATGACAGCACAATAGTGACTCTCCTTACCAGAAAAAAACTCTTGCTCGTAGGAACACAAACTGCATGTGATTCAACGCCATTTAGGACTGGGAAACAAATGCTAGCTCGCCTTACAAGAAACACTCTCTGTTTTTTAGAAAAGAGCACTCTTCTACTCTACTGTGTTTCCTATGGGGTCCAAACAGTGAGCTTGCTCAGAACAAAAGAACTGTGCTTCCTACAGACATGGACCATATCTAGTTCAACTCTGCTTAGGAAACTGACAAGAACAGTAGCTCCTATTCAGTCCAATACACTGTACATGCTGGGAACAGACGCGAGTGCTATTTGCACTGTGTATGGAATTTGGAGCACAATAGTGACTCTTCTTACCAGAAATCAACTCTTGCTCGTAGGACCAAAAACTGCATGTGACTCAAATCCATTTAGGACTGGGAAACAAACGCGAGCTCGCCTTACAAGAAACACACTCTGCTTTAGAGAAAAGAGCACTCTTCTACTCTACTATGTTTCCTATAGGGCCAGAACAGTGAGCTTGCTCAGAACATAACTGTGCTTCCTAATCACACGGGCCATATCTACTTCAACTCTGCTTAGGAAACTAACAAGAACAGTAGCTCCTCTTCAGTCCGATACACTGTACTTGCTGGGAACAGACGCGAGTGCTATTTGCACTGTGTATGGCAAAGGGAGCGCAATAGTGACTTTCCTTACCAGAAAACAACTCTTGCTCGTAGGACCAGAAACTGCATGTGATTCAACTCCATTTAGGACTGGGAAACAAACTTATAGCTTGCCTTACAAAAAACACACTCTGCTTTAGAGAAAAGAGCACTCTTCTACTCTACTGTGTTTCCTATTGGGTCCGAACAGTGAGCTTGCTCAGAACAAAAGAACTGTGCTTCCTACACACACGGCCATATTTAGTTCAATTCTGCTTATAAATCTGACAAGAACAGTAGATCCTCTTCAGTCCAATACACTGTACTTGCTGGGAACAGACGCCAGTGCTATTTGTCCTGTGTATGGCAATGGCAGCGCAATAGTGACTATTCATACCATAAAAATCTCTTGCTCCTTGGACCAGAAACTGCATGTGATTCAAGTCCATTTAGGACTGGGAAACAAATGCTAGCTCTCCTTACAAGAAACACACTCTGCTTTAGAAAAAGAGCACTCATCTACTCTACTGTGTTTCCTGTAGGGTCAGAATAATGAGCTTGCTCAGAACATAAGAACTGTGCTCCTACACACGGGCCATATCTAGTTCCACTCTGCTTAGGAAACTGACAAGAACAGTAGATCCTCTTCAGTCCGATACACTGTACTTGCTGGGAACAGACGCGAGAGCTATTTGCACTATGTATGGCAAGGGGAGCGCAATAGTGACTTTCCTTACCAGAAATCAACTCTTGCTCTTAGGACCAGAAACTGAATGTGATTCAACTCCATTTAGAACTGTGAAACAAACGCTAGCTCGCCTTACAAGAAACACACTCTGCTTTTGAGAAAAGAGCACTCTTCTACTCTACTGTGTTTCCTATGGTGTCCGAAGAGTGAGCTTGCTCAGAACAAAAGAACTGTGCTTCCTACACACGGCCATATCTAGTTCAATTCTGCTTAGGAACCTGACAAGAACAGTAGATCCTCTTCAGTCCAATACACTGTACTTGCTGGGAACAGACACCAGTGCTATTTGTCCTGTTTATGGCAATGGCAGCGCAATAGTGACTATTCTTACCATAAAACAACTCTTGCTCGTAGGACCAGAAACTGCATGTGATTCCACTCCATTTAGGACTGGGACACAAACGCTAGCTTGCCTTACAAGAAACATACTCTGCTTTAGAGTAAAGAGCACTCTTCTACTTTACTGTGTTTCCTATGGGGTCCAAAGAGTGAGCTTGCTCAGAACAAAAGAACTGTGCTTCCTACACACAAGGTCCATATCTAGTTCAACTCTGCTTAGGAAACTGACAAGAACAGTAGCTCCTATTCAGTCCAATACACTGTACTTGCTGGGAACAGACACGAGTTCTATTTGTACTGTGTATGGCATTTAGAGCGCAATAGTGACTCTTCTTACCAGAAAACAACTCTTGCTCGTAGGACCAAAAACTGTCTGTGACTCAACTCCATTTAGGACTGGGAAACAAACGCGAGCTGGCCTTACAAGAAACACACTCTGCTTTAGAGAAAAGAGCACTCATCTACTCTACTGTGTTTCCTGTAGGGCTAGAACAGTGAGCTTGCTCAGAACAAAAGAAATGTGCTTCCCACACACGGGCCATATCTAGTTCAACTCTTCTTAGGAAACTGACAAGTACAGTAGATCCTCTTCAGTCCAATAGACTGTACTTGCTGGGAACAGACGCCAGTGCTATTTGCACTGTGTATGGCAATTGGAGCACAATAGTGACTCGTCTTACCAGAAAACAATTCTTGCTCATAGGACAAAAAACTGCATGTGACTCAACTCCATTTAGGACTGGGAAACAAACTCTAGCTGCTTTACAAGAAACACACTCTGCTTTTGAGAAAAGAGCACTCTTCTACTCTACTGTGTTTCCTATGGGGTCCGAACAGTGAGCTTGCTCAGAACAAAAGAACTGTGCTTCCTACGCACATGGATCATATCTAGTTCAACTCTGCTTCTGAAACTGAGAAGAACAGTAGCTCCTATTCAGTCCAATAGACTGTACTTGCTGGGAACGGACCCTAGTGCTATTTGCACTGTGTATGGCATTTGGAGCACAATAGTGACTCTTCTTACCAGAAAACAACTCTTGCTCGTAGGACCAAAAACTGCATGTGACTCAACTCCATTTAGGAATGGGAAAAAAACCCTAGATCGCCTTAAAAAAAACACACTCTGCTTTTGAGAAAAAAGCACTCTTCTACTCTACTGTGTTTCCTATGGGGTCCGAACAGTGAGCTTGCTCAGAACAAAAAACTGTGCTTCCTACACACACGGCCATATCTAGTTCAAGTCTGCTTAGGATCCTGACAAGAACAGTAGAACCTCTTCAGCCCAATACAATGTACTTGCTGCGAACAGATGCCAGTGCTATTTGTCCTGTGTGTGGCAATGGCAGCGCAATTGTGACTCTTCTTACCAGAAAACAACTCTTGCTCGTAGTACCAGAAACTGCATGGGATTCAACTCCATTTAGGACTGGGACACAAACGCTAGCTCGCCTTACAAGAAACACACTCTGCTTTAGAGAAAAGAGCACTCTTCTACTCTACTGTGTTTCCTATAGGCCCTAGAACAGTGAGCTTGCTCAGAACATAAGAACTGTGCTTCCTACACACACGGGCCTTATCTAGTTCAACTCTGCTTAGGAACCTGACCAGAATAGTAGATCCTCTTCAGTCCAATACACTGTACTTGCTGGGAACAGACGCCAGTGCTATTTGTCCTGTGTATGGCAATGGCAGCGCAATAGTGACTATTCTTACCATAAAACAACTCTTGCTCATAGGACCAGAAACTGCATGTGATTCCACTCCATTTAGGACTGGGACACAAACGCTAGCTCGCCTTACAAGAAACACACTCTGCTTTAGAGAAAAGAGCACTCTTCTACTCTACTGTGTTTCCTAAGGGGTCCAAACAGTGAGCTTGCTCAGAACAAAAGAACTGTGCTTCCTACAGACATGGACCATATCTAGTTCAACTCTGCTTAGGAAACTGACAAGAACAGTAGCTCCTATTCAGTCCAATACACTGTACATGCTGGGAACAGACGCGAGTGCTATTTGCACTGTGTATGGAATTTGGAGCACAATAGTGACTCTTCTTACCAGAAATCAACTCTTGCTCGTAGGACCAAAAACTGCATGTGACTCAAATCCATTTAGGACTGGGAAACAAACGCGAGCTCGCCTTACAAGAAACACACTCTGCTTTAGAGAAAAGAGCACTCTTCTACTCTACTATGTTTCCTATAGGGCCAGAACAGTGAGCTTGCTCAGAACATAACTGTGCTTCCTAATCACACGGGCCATATCTACTTCAACTCTGCTTAGGAAACTAACAAGAACAGTAGCTCCTCTTCAGTCCGATACACTGTACTTGCTGGGAACAGACGCGAGTGCTATTTGCACTGTGTATGGCAAAGGGAGCGCAATAGTGACTTTCCTTACCAGAAAACAACTCTTGCTCGTAGGACCAGAAACTGCATGTGATTCAACTCCATTTAGGACTGGGAAACAAACTTATAGCTTGCCTTACAAAAAACACACTCTGCTTTAGAGAAAAGAGCACTCTTCTACTCTACTGTGTTTCCTATTGGGTCCGAACAGTGAGCTTGCTCAGAACAAAAGAACTGTGCTTCCTACACACACGGCCATATTTAGTTCAATTCTGCTTATAAATCTGACAAGAACAGTAGATCCTCTTCAGTCCAATACACTGTACTTGCTGGGAACAGACGCCA
The DNA here is from genome assembly GCF_949786415.1 of Peromyscus eremicus. NCBI lineage: Eukaryota > Metazoa > Chordata > Mammalia > Rodentia > Cricetidae > Peromyscus > Peromyscus eremicus. Next base: position 30,347 of record NW_026734721.1, on the reverse strand, counting down.
GTGCTATTTGTCCTGTGTATGGCAATGGCAGCGCAATAGTGACTATTCATACCATAAAAATCTCTTGCTCCTTGGACCAGAAACTGCATGTGATTCAAGTCCATTTAGGACTGGGAAACAAATGCTAGCTCTCCTTACAAGAAACACACTCTGCTTTAGAAAAAGAGCACTCATCTACTCTACTGTGTTTCCTGTAGGGTCAGAATAATGAGCTTGCTCAGAACATAAGAACTGTGCTCCTACACACGGGCCATATCTAGTTCCACTCTGCTTAGGAAACTGACAAGAACAGTAGATCCTCTTCAGTCCGATACACTGTACTTGCTGGGAACAGACGCGAGAGCTATTTGCACTATGTATGGCAAGGGGAGCGCAATAGTGACTTTCCTTACCAGAAATCAACTCTTGCTCTTAGGACCAGAAACTGAATGTGATTCAACTCCATTTAGAACTGTGAAACAAACGCTAGCTCGCCTTACAAGAAACACACTCTGCTTTTGAGAAAAGAGCACTCTTCTACTCTACTGTGTTTCCTATGGTGTCCGAAGAGTGAGCTTGCTCAGAACAAAAGAACTGTGCTTCCTACACACGGCCATATCTAGTTCAATTCTGCTTAGGAACCTGACAAGAACAGTAGATCCTCTTCAGTCCAATACACTGTACTTGCTGGGAACAGACACCAGTGCTATTTGTCCTGTTTATGGCAATGGCAGCGCAATAGTGACTATTCTTACCATAAAACAACTCTTGCTCGTAGGACCAGAAACTGCATGTGATTCCACTCCATTTAGGACTGGGACACAAACGCTAGCTTGCCTTACAAGAAACATACTCTGCTTTAGAGTAAAGAGCACTCTTCTACTTTACTGTGTTTCCTATGGGGTCCAAAGAGTGAGCTTGCTCAGAACAAAAGAACTGTGCTTCCTACACACAAGGTCCATATCTAGTTCAACTCTGCTTAGGAAACTGACAAGAACAGTAGCTCCTATTCAGTCCAATACACTGTACTTGCTGGGAACAGACACGAGTTCTATTTGTACTGTGTATGGCATTTAGAGCGCAATAGTGACTCTTCTTACCAGAAAACAACTCTTGCTCGTAGGACCAAAAACTGTCTGTGACTCAACTCCATTTAGGACTGGGAAACAAACGCGAGCTGGCCTTACAAGAAACACACTCTGCTTTAGAGAAAAGAGCACTCATCTACTCTACTGTGTTTCCTGTAGGGCTAGAACAGTGAGCTTGCTCAGAACAAAAGAAATGTGCTTCCCACACACGGGCCATATCTAGTTCAACTCTTCTTAGGAAACTGACAAGTACAGTAGATCCTCTTCAGTCCAATAGACTGTACTTGCTGGGAACAGACGCCAGTGCTATTTGCACTGTGTATGGCAATTGGAGCACAATAGTGACTCGTCTTACCAGAAAACAATTCTTGCTCATAGGACAAAAAACTGCATGTGACTCAACTCCATTTAGGACTGGGAAACAAACTCTAGCTGCTTTACAAGAAACACACTCTGCTTTTGAGAAAAGAGCACTCTTCTACTCTACTGTGTTTCCTATGGGGTCCGAACAGTGAGCTTGCTCAGAACAAAAGAACTGTGCTTCCTACGCACATGGATCATATCTAGTTCAACTCTGCTTCTGAAACTGAGAAGAACAGTAGCTCCTATTCAGTCCAATAGACTGTACTTGCTGGGAACGGACCCTAGTGCTATTTGCACTGTGTATGGCATTTGGAGCACAATAGTGACTCTTCTTACCAGAAAACAACTCTTGCTCGTAGGACCAAAAACTGCATGTGACTCAACTCCATTTAGGAATGGGAAAAAAACCCTAGATCGCCTTAAAAAAAACACACTCTGCTTTTGAGAAAAAAGCACTCTTCTACTCTACTGTGTTTCCTATGGGGTCCGAACAGTGAGCTTGCTCAGAACAAAAAACTGTGCTTCCTACACACACGGCCATATCTAGTTCAAGTCTGCTTAGGATCCTGACAAGAACAGTAGAACCTCTTCAGCCCAATACAATGTACTTGCTGCGAACAGATGCCAGTGCTATTTGTCCTGTGTGTGGCAATGGCAGCGCAATTGTGACTCTTCTTACCAGAAAACAACTCTTGCTCGTAGTACCAGAAACTGCATGGGATTCAACTCCATTTAGGACTGGGACACAAACGCTAGCTCGCCTTACAAGAAACACACTCTGCTTTAGAGAAAAGAGCACTCTTCTACTCTACTGTGTTTCCTATAGGCCCTAGAACAGTGAGCTTGCTCAGAACATAAGAACTGTGCTTCCTACACACACGGGCCTTATCTAGTTCAACTCTGCTTAGGAACCTGACCAGAATAGTAGATCCTCTTCAGTCCAATACACTGTACTTGCTGGGAACAGACGCCAGTGCTATTTGTCCTGTGTATGGCAATGGCAGCGCAATAGTGACTATTCTTACCATAAAACAACTCTTGCTCATAGGACCAGAAACTGCATGTGATTCCACTCCATTTAGGACTGGGACACAAACGCTAGCTCGCCTTACAAGAAACACACTCTGCTTTAGAGAAAAGAGCACTCTTCTACTCTACTGTGTTTCCTAAGGGGTCCAAACAGTGAGCTTGCTCAGAACAAAAGAACTGTGCTTCCTACAGACATGGACCATATCTAGTTCAACTCTGCTTAGGAAACTGACAAGAACAGTAGCTCCTATTCAGTCCAATACACTGTACATGCTGGGAACAGACGCGAGTGCTATTTGCACTGTGTATGGAATTTGGAGCACAATAGTGACTCTTCTTACCAGAAATCAACTCTTGCTCGTAGGACCAAAAACTGCATGTGACTCAAATCCATTTAGGACTGGGAAACAAACGCGAGCTCGCCTTACAAGAAACACACTCTGCTTTAGAGAAAAGAGCACTCTTCTACTCTACTATGTTTCCTATAGGGCCAGAACAGTGAGCTTGCTCAGAACATAACTGTGCTTCCTAATCACACGGGCCATATCTACTTCAACTCTGCTTAGGAAACTAACAAGAACAGTAGCTCCTCTTCAGTCCGATACACTGTACTTGCTGGGAACAGACGCGAGTGCTATTTGCACTGTGTATGGCAAAGGGAGCGCAATAGTGACTTTCCTTACCAGAAAACAACTCTTGCTCGTAGGACCAGAAACTGCATGTGATTCAACTCCATTTAGGACTGGGAAACAAACTTATAGCTTGCCTTACAAAAAACACACTCTGCTTTAGAGAAAAGAGCACTCTTCTACTCTACTGTGTTTCCTATTGGGTCCGAACAGTGAGCTTGCTCAGAACAAAAGAACTGTGCTTCCTACACACACGGCCATATTTAGTTCAATTCTGCTTATAAATCTGACAAGAACAGTAGATCCTCTTCAGTCCAATACACTGTACTTGCTGGGAACAGACGCCAGTGCTATTTGTCCTGTGTATGGCAATGGCAGCGCAATAGTGACTATTCATACCATAAAAATCTCTTGCTCCTTGGACCAGAAACTGCATGTGATTCAAGTCCATTTAGGACTGGGAAACAAATGCTAGCTCTCCTTACAAGAAACACACTCTGCTTTAGAAAAAGAGCACTCATCTACTCTACTGTGTTTCCTGTAGGGTCAGAATAATGAGCTTGCTCAGAACATAAGAACTGTGCTCCTACACACGGGCCATATCTAGTTCCACTCTGCTTAGGAAACTGACAAGAACAGTAGATCCTCTTCAGTCCGATACACTGTACTTGCTGGGAACAGACGCGAGAGCTATTTGCACTATGTATGGCAAGGGGAGCGCAATAGTGACTTTCCTTACCAGAAATCAACTCTTGCTCTTAGGACCAGAAACTGAATGTGATTCAACTCCATTTAGAACTGTGAAACAAACGCTAGCTCGCCTTACAAGAAACACACTCTGCTTTTGAGAAAAGAGCACTCTTCTACTCTACTGTGTTTCCTATGGTGTCCGAAGAGTGAGCTTGCTCAGAACAAAAGAACTGTGCTTCCTACACACGGCCATATCTAGTTCAATTCTGCTTAGGAACCTGACAAGAACAGTAGATCCTCTTCAGTCCAATACACTGTACTTGCTGGGAACAGACACCAGTGCTATTTGTCCTGTTTATGGCAATGGCAGCGCAATAGTGACTATTCTTACCATAAAACAACTCTTGCTCGTAGGACCAGAAACTGCATGTGATTCCACTCCATTTAGGACTGGGACACAAACGCTAGCTTGCCTTACAAGAAACATACTCTGCTTTAGAGTAAAGAGCACTCTTCTACTTTACTGTGTTTCCTATGGGGTCCAAAGAGTGAGCTTGCTCAGAACAAAAGAACTGTGCTTCCTACACACAAGGTCCATATCTAGTTCAACTCTGCTTAGGAAACTGACAAGAACAGTAGCTCCTATTCAGTCCAATACACTGTACTTGCTGGGAACAGACACGAGTTCTATTTGTACTGTGTATGGCATTTAGAGCGCAATAGTGACTCTTCTTACCAGAAAACAACTCTTGCTCGTAGGACCAAAAACTGTCTGTGACTCAACTCCATTTAGGACTGGGAAACAAACGCGAGCTGGCCTTACAAGAAACACACTCTGCTTTAGAGAAAAGAGCACTCATCTACTCTACTGTGTTTCCTGTAGGGCTAGAACAGTGAGCTTGCTCAGAACAAAAGAAATGTGCTTCCCACACACGGGCCATATCTAGTTCAACTCTTCTTAGGAAACTGACAAGTACAGTAGATCCTCTTCAGTCCAATAGACTGTACTTGCTGGGAACAGACGCCAGTGCTATTTGCACTGTGTATGGCAATTGGAGCACAATAGTGACTCGTCTTACCAGAAAACAATTCTTGCTCATAGGACAAAAAACTGCATGTGACTCAACTCCATTTAGGACTGGGAAACAAACTCTAGCTGCTTTACAAGAAACACACTCTGCTTTTGAGAAAAGAGCACTCTTCTACTCTACTGTGTTTCCTATGGGGTCCGAACAGTGAGCTTGCTCAGAACAAAAGAACTGTGCTTCCTACGCACATGGATCATATCTAGTTCAACTCTGCTTCTGAAACTGAGAAGAACAGTAGCTCCTATTCAGTCCAATAGACTGTACTTGCTGGGAACGGACCCTAGTGCTATTTGCACTGTGTATGGCATTTGGAGCACAATAGTGACTCTTCTTACCAGAAAACAACTCTTGCTCGTAGGACCAAAAACTGCATGTGACTCAACTCCATTTAGGAATGGGAAAAAAACCCTAGATCGCCTTAAAAAAAACACACTCTGCTTTTGAGAAAAAAGCACTCTTCTACTCTACTGTGTTTCCTATGGGGTCCGAACAGTGAGCTTGCTCAGAACAAAAAACTGTGCTTCCTACACACACGGCCATATCTAGTTCAAGTCTGCTTAGGATCCTGACAAGAACAGTAGAACCTCTTCAGCCCAATACAATGTACTTGCTGCGAACAGATGCCAGTGCTATTTGTCCTGTGTGTGGCAATGGCAGCGCAATTGTGACTCTTCTTACCAGAAAACAACTCTTGCTCGTAGTACCAGAAACTGCATGGGATTCAACTCCATTTAGGACTGGGACACAAACGCTAGCTCGCCTTACAAGAAACACACTCTGCTTTAGAGAAAAGAGCACTCTTCTACTCTACTGTGTTTCCTATAGGCCCTAGAACAGTGAGCTTGCTCAGAACATAAGAACTGTGCTTCCTACACACACGGGCCTTATCTAGTTCAACTCTGCTTAGGAACCTGACCAGAATAGTAGATCCTCTTCAGTCCAATACACTGTACTTGCTGGGAACAGACGCCAGTGCTATTTGTCCTGTGTATGGCAATGGCAGCGCAATAGTGACTATTCTTACCATAAAACAACTCTTGCTCATAGGACCAGAAACTGCATGTGATTCCACTCCATTTAGGACTGGGACACAAACGCTAGCTCGCCTTACAAGAAACACACTCTGCTTTAGAGAAAAGAGCACTCTTCTACTCTACTGTGTTTCCTAAGGGGTCCAAACAGTGAGCTTGCTCAGAACAAATGAAGTGTGCTTCCTACACACGAGGACCTTATGTAGTTCAACTCTGCTTAGGAAACTGACAAGAACAGTAGCTCCTATTCAGTCCAATACACTGTACTTGCTGGGAAAAGACGCGAGTGCTATTTGCCCTGTGTATGGCAATGGGAGCGCAATAGTGACTTTCCTTACCAGAAAACAACTCTTGTTCGTAGGACCAGAAACTGCATGTGATTCAACTCCATTTAGGACTGGGAAACAAACGCTAGCTTGCCTTACAAGAAACACACTCTGCTTTAGAGAAAAGAGCACTCTTCTACTCTACTGTGTTTCCTATGGGGTCCGAACAGTGAGCTTGCTCAGAACAAAAGAACTGTGCTTCCTACACACACGGCCATGTCTAGTTCAATTCTGCTTAGGACCCTGACCAGAGCAGTAGATCCTCTTCAGTCCAATACACTGTACTTGCTGGGAACAGACGCCAGTGCTATTTGTCCTGTATGTGGCAATGGCAGCGCAATAGTGACTATTCTTACCATGAAACAACTCTTGCTCGTAGGACCACAAATTGCATGTGATTCCACTCCATTTAGGACTGGGAAACAAACGCTAGCTCGCCTTACACGAAACACACTCTGCTTTTGAGAAAAGAGCACTCTTCTACTCTACTGTGTTTCCTATGGGGTCTAAACAGTGTGCTTGGTCAGAACAAAAGGACTGTGCTTCCTACACACATGGACCATATCTAGTTCAACTCTGCTTAGAAAAACTGACAAGAACAGTAGCTCCTATTCAGTCCAATACACTGTACTTGCTGGGAACAGACTCGAGTGCTATTTGCACTGTTTATGGCATTTAGAGCGCAATAGTGACTCTTCTTACCAGAAAACAACTCTTGCTCGTAGGACCAAAAACTGTCTGTGACTCAACTCCATTTAGAATTGGGAAACAAACGCGAGCTGACCTTACAAGAAACACACTCTGCTTTAGAGAAAAGAGCACTCATATACTCTACTGTGTTTCCTGTAGGGCCAGAAGAGTGAGCTTGCTCAGAACAAAAGAACTCTGCTTCCTACACACACGGGCCATATCTAGTTCAACTCTGCTTAGGAAACTGACAAGAACAGTAGCTCCTCTTCAGTTCGATACACTTTACTTGCTGAGAACAGACGCGAGTGCTATTTGCACTGGGTATGGCAATGGGAGCGCAATAGTGACTTTCCTTACCAGAAAACAACTCTTGCTCATAGGATGAGAAACTGCATGTGATTCAACTCCATTTAGGACTGGAAAACAAATGCTAGGTCGCCTTACATGAAACACACTCTGCTCTTGAGAAAAGAGCACTCTTCTACTCTACTGTGTTTCCTATGGGGTCCAAAGAGTGAGCTTGCTCAGAACAAAAGAACTGTGCTTCCTACACACACGGGCCATATCTCGTTCAAGTCTGCTTAGGAACCTGACAAGAACAGTAGATCCTCTTAAGTCCAATACACTGTACTTGCTGGGACCAGACGCCAGTGCTATTTGTCCTGTGTAGGGAAATGGCAGCGCAATAGTGACTCTTCTTACCAGAAAACAACTCTTGCTCGTAGGACCAGAAACTGCATGTGATTCAACTCCATTTAGGACTGGGAAACAAACTCTAGCTCGCTTTACAAGAAACACACTCTGCTTTTGAGAAAAGAGCACTCTTCTGCTCTACTGTGTTTCCTATAGGGCCAGAACAGTGAGCTTGCTCAAAACAAAAGAACTGTGCTTCCTACACACGGGCCATAACTAGTTCAACTCTGCTTAGGAAACTGACAAGAACAGTAGCTCCTATTCAGTCCGATTCACTGTACTTGCTGGGAACAGACGCGAGAGCTATTTGCACTATGTATAGCAAGGGGAGCGCAATAGTGACTTTCCTTACCAGAAATCAACTCTTGCTCGTAGGACCAGAAACTGCATGTGATTCAACTCCATTTAGGACTGGGAAACAAACGCTAGCTCGCCTTACAAGAAACACACTCTGCTTTTGAGAAAAGAGCACTCTTCTACTCTACTGTGTTTCCTATGGTGTCCGAACAGTGAGCTTGCTCAGAACAAAAGAACTGTGCTTCCTACACACACGGCCATATCTCGTGCAAGTCTGCTTAGGAACCTGACAAGAACAGTAGATCCTCTTCAGTCCAATACACTGTACTTGCTGGGAAGAGACGCGAGTGCTATTTGTCCTGTGTATGGCAATTGCAGCGCAATAGTAACTCTTCTTACCATAAAACAACTCATGCTCTTAGGACTAGAAACTGCATGTGATTCAACTCCATTTAGGACTGGGAAACAAACGCTAGCTCGACTTAAAAGAAACACACTCTGCTTTAGAGAAAAGAGCACTCTTCTACTCTACTGTGTTTCCTGTAGGGCCAGAAGAGTGAGCTTGCTCAGAACAAAAGAACTGTGCTTCCTACACACGGGCCATATCTAGTTAAACTCTGCTTAGGAAACTGACAAGAACAGTAGCTCCTCTTCAGTCCGATACACTGTACTTGCTGGGAACAGACGCGAGTGCTATTTGCACTGTGTATTGCAATGGGAGCGCAATAGTGACTTTCCTTACCAGAAAACAACTCTTGGTCGTAGGACCAGAAACTGCATGTGATTCAACACCATTTAGGACTGGGAAACAAATGCTAGCTCGCCTTACAAGAAACACACTCTGCTTTAGAGAAAAGAGCACTCTTCTACTCTACTGTGTTTTCTATGGGGTCCGAACAGTGAGCTTGCTCAGAACAAAAGAACTGTGCTTTCTACACACACGGGCCATATGTAGTTCAACTCCGCTTAGGAAACAAACAAGAACAGTAGCTCCTCTTTAGTCCAATACACTGTACTTTCTGGGAACAGACGCCAGTGCTATTTGTCCTGTGTATGGCAATGGCAGCACAACAGTGACTCTTCTTACAAGAAAACAACTCTTGCTCGTAGGACCAGAAACTGCATGTGATTCAACTCCATTTAGGACTGGGAAACAAACGCCAGCTCGCCTTACATGAAACACTCTATGCTTTTGAGAAAAGAGCACTCTTCTACTCTACTGTGTTTCCTATGGGGTCCGAACAGTGAGCTTGCTCAGAACGAAAGAACTGTGCTTCCTACACACACGGGCCATATCTAGTTCAACTCTGCTTAGGAAACTGACAAGAACAGTAGCTCCTCTTCAGTCCAATACACTTTACTTGCAGGGAACAGACGGGAGGGCTATTTGCACTGTGTATGGCAATTGGAACACAATAGTGACTCGTCTTACCAGAAAACAACTCTTGCTCGTAGGACAAAAAACTGCATGTGACTCAACTCCATTTAGAACTGGGAAACAAACGCTAGCTCGCCTTACAAGCAACACACTCTGCTTTAGAGAAAAGAGCACTCTTCTACTCTACTGGGTTTCCTATAGGGCCAGAACAGTGAGCTTGCTCAGAACATAATGACTGTGCTTCCTAAACACACGGGCCATATCTAGTTCAACTCTGCTTAGGAAACTGACAAGAACAGTAGCTCTTCTTCAGTCCAATACACTGTACTTGCTGGGAACAGACCCGAGTGCTATTTGCACTGTGTATGGCAAAGGGAGCGCAATAGTGACTCTTCTTACCAGAAAACAACTCTTGCTCGTAGGACTAAAAACTGCATGTTAAGCAATTCCATTTAGGACTGGGAAACAAACGCGAGCTCGCCTTACAAGAAACACACTCTGCTTTTGAGAAAAGAGCACTCTTCTACTCTACTGTGTTTCCTATAGGGCCAAAACAGTAAGCTTGCTCAGAATAAAAGAACTGTGCTTCCTACACACACGGCCATATTTAGTTCAATTCTGCTTAGGAACCTTACAAGAACAGTAGATCCTCTTGAGTCCAATACACTGTACTTGCAGGGAACAGACACCAGTGCTATTTGTACTGTGTATGGCAATGGCAGCGCAATAGTGACTATTCTTACCATAAAAAAACTCTTGCTCGTAGGACCAGAAACTGCATGTGATTCAACTCCATTTAGGACTGGGAAACAAACGCTAGCTTGCCTTACAAGAAACACACTGCTTTAGAGAAAAGAGCACTCTTCTACTCTACTGTGTTTCCTACAGGCCAGAACAGTGAACTTGCTCAGAACAAAAGAAATGTGCTTCCCACACACGGGCCATATCTAGTTCAACTCTTCTTAGGAAACTGACAAGTACAGTAGATCCTCTTCAGTCCAATAGACTGTACTTGCTGGGAACAGACGCCAGTGCTATTTGCACTGTGTATGGCAATTGGAGCACAATAGTGACTCGTCTTACCAGAAAACAACTCTTGCTCATAGGACAAAAAACTGCATGTGACTCAACTCCATTTAGGACTGGGAAACAAACTCTAGCTACTTTACAAGAAACACACTCTGCTTTTGAGAAAAGAGCACTCTTCTACTCTACTGTGTTTCCTATGGGGTCCGAACAGTGAGCTTGCTCGGAACAAATGAACTGTGCTTCCTACGCACATGGATCATATCTAGTTCAACTCTGCTTCTGAAACTGAGAAGAACAGTAGCTCCTATTCAGTCCAATAATCTGTACTTGCTGGGAACAGACCCGAGTGCTATTTGCACTGTGTATGGCATTTGGAGCACAATAGTGACTCTTCTTACCAGAAAACAACTCTTGCTCGTAGGACCAAAAACTGCATGTGACTCAACTCCATTTAGGAATGGGAAAAAAAACCTAGCTCGCCTTAAAAGAAACACACTCTGCTTTTGAGAAAAAAGCACTCTTCTACTCTACTGTGTTTCCTATGGGGTCCGAACAGTGAGCTTGCTCAGAACAAAAAACTGTGCTTCCTACACACACGGCCATATCTAGTTCAAGTCTGCTTAGGATCCTGACAAGAACAGTAGAACCTCTTCAGCCAAATACAATGTACTTGCTGCGAACAGATGCCAGTGCTATTTGTCCTGTGTGTGGCAATGGCAGCGCAATTGTGACTCTTCTTACCAGAAAACAACTCTTGCTCGTAGTACCAGAAACTGCATGGGATTCAACTCCATTTAGGACTGGGACACAAACGCTAGCTCGCCTTACAAGAAACACACTCTTCTTTAGAGAAAAGAGCACTCTTCTACTCTACTGTGTTTCCTATAGGCCCAGAACAGTGAGCTTGCTCAGAACATAAGAACTGTGCTTCCTACACACACGGGCCTTATCTAGTTCAACTCTGCTTAGGAACCTGACAAGAATAGTAGATCCTCTTCAGTCCAATACACTGTACTTGCTGGGAACAGACGCCAGTGCTATTTGTCCTGTGTATGGCAAAGGCAGCGCAATAGTGACTATTCTTACCATAAAACAACTCTTGCTCATAGGACCAGAAACTGCATGTGATTCCACTCCATTTAGGACTGGGACACAAACGCTAGCTCGCCTTACAAGAAACACACTCTGCTTTAGAGAAAAGAGCACTCTTCTACTCTACTGTGTTTCCTATGGGGTCCAAACAGTAAGCTTGCTCAGAACAAATGAACTGTGCTTCCTACGCACGAGGACCTTATGTAGTTCAACTCTGCTTAGGAAACTGACAAGAACAGTAGCTCCTATTCAGTCCAATACACTGTACTTGCTGGGAAAAGACGCGAGTGCTATTTGCCCTGTGTATGGCAATGGGAGCGCAATAGTGACTTTCCTTACCAGAAAACAACTCTTGTTCGTAGGACCAGAAACTGCATGTGATTCAACTCCATTCAGGACTGGGAAACAAACGGTAGCTCGCCTTACAAGAAACACACTCTGCTTTAGAGAAAAGAGCACTCTTCTACTCTACTGTGTTTCCTATGGGGTCCGAACAGTGAGCTTGCTCAGAACAAAAGAACTGTGCTTCCTACACACACGGCCATGTCTAGTTCAATTCTGCTTAGGACCCTGACCAGAGCAGTAGATCCTCTTCAGTCCAATACAATGTACTTGCTGGGAACAGACGCCAGTGCTATTTGTCCTGTATGTGGCAATGGCAGCGCAATAGTGACTATTCTTACCATAAAACAACTCTTGCTCGTAGGACCACAAATTGCATGTGATTCCACTCCATTTAGGACTGGGAAACAAACGCTAGCTTGCCTTACACGAAACACACTCTGCTTTTGAGAAAAGAGCACTCTTCTACTCTACTGTGTTTCCTATGGGGTCTAAACAGTGTGCTTGGTCAGAACAAAAGAACTGTGCTTCCTACACACATGGACCATATCTAGTTCAACTCTGCTTAGGAAACTGACAAGAACAGTAGCTCCTATTCAGTCCAATACACTGTACTTGCTGGGAACAGACTCGAGTGCTATTTGCACTGTTTATGGCATTTAGAGCACAATAGTGACTCTTCTTACCAGAAAACAACTCTTGCTCGTAGGACCAAAAACTGTCTGTGACTCAACTCCATTTAGGACTGGGAAACAAACGCAAGCTGACCTTACAAGAAACACACTCTGCTTTAGAGAAAAGAGCACTCATATACTCTACTGTGTTTCCTGTAGGGCCAGAACAGTCAGCTTGCTCAGAACAAAAGAACTCTGCATCCTACACACACAGGCCATATCTAGTTCAACTCTGCTTAGGAAACTGACAAGAACAGTAGCTCCTCTTCAGTTCAATACACTTTACTTGCTGAGAACAGACGCGAGTGCTATTTGCACTGGGTATGGCAATGGGAGCGCAATAGTGACTTTCCTTACCAGAAAACAACTCTTGCTCGTAGGATGAGAAACTGCATGTGATTCAACTCCATTTAGGACTGGAAAACAAATGCTAGCTCGCCTTACATGAAACACACTCTGCTTTTGAGAAAAGAGCACTCTTCTACTCTAGTGTGTTTCCTATGGGGTCCAAAGAGTGAGCTTGCTCAGAACAAAAGAACTGTGCTTTCTACACACACGGGCCATATGTAGTTCAACTCTGCTTAGGAACCTGACAAGAACAGTAGATCCTCTTAAGTCCAATACACTGTACTTGCTGGGAACAGACGCCAGTGCTATTTGTCCTGTGTAGGGAAATGGCAGCGCAATAGTGACTCTTCTTACAAGAAAACAACTCTTGCTCGTAGGACCAGAAACTTCATGTGATTCAACTCCATTTAGGACTGGGAAACAAACTCTAGCTCGCCTTACATGAAACACACTCTGCTTTTGAGAAAAGAGCACTCTTCTACTCTACTGTGTTTCCTATGGGGTCCGAACAGTGAGCTTGCTCAGAACAAAAGAACTGTGCTTTCTACACACACGGGCCATAACTAGTTCAACTCTGCTTAGGAAACAGACAAGAACAGTAGCTCCTCTTCTGTCCAATACACTGTACTTGCTGGGAACAGACGCGAGAGCTATTTGCACTATGTATAGCAAGGGGAGCGCAATAGTGACTTTCCTTACCAGAAATCAACTCTTGCTCTTAGGACAAGAAACTGCATGTGATTCAACTCCATTTAGGACTAGGAAACAAACGCTAGCTCGCCTTACAAAAACACACTCTGCTTTTGAGAAATGAGCACTCTTCTACTCTACTGTGTTTCCTATAGGGCCAGAACAGTGAGCTTGCTCAGAACATAAGAATGGTGCTTCCTACACACACGGGCCATATCTCGTTCAACTCTGCTTAGGAAACTGACAAGAACAGTAGCTCCTCTTCAGTCCGGTACACTGTACTTGCTCGGAACAGACGTGAGAGCTATTTGCACTATATATGGCAAGGGGAGCGCAATAGTGACTTTCCTTACCAGAAAACAACTCTTGCTCTTAGAACCATAAACTGCATGTGATTCAACTCCATTTAGGACTGGGAAACAAACACGAGCTAACCTTACAAAAAACACACTCTGCTTTTGAGAAAAGAGCACTCTTCTACTCTACTGTGTTTCCTATAGGGCCAGAACAGTGAGCTTGCTCAGAACATAAGAACAGTGCTTCCTACACACGGGCCATATCTAGTTCAACTCTGCTTAGGAAACTGACAAGAACAGTAGCTCCTCTTCATTCCGATACACTGTACTTGCGGGAAACAGACGCGAGAGCTATTTGCACTATGTATGGCAAGGGGAGCGCAATAGTGACTTTCCTTACCAGAAAACAACTCTTGCTCATAGGACAAAAAACTGCATGTGACTCAACTCCATTTAGGACTGGGAAACAAACTCTAGCTCGCCTTACAAGAAAAACACTCTGCTTTTGAGAAAAGAGCACTCTTCTACTCTACTGTGTTTCCTATGCGGTCAGAACAGTGAGCTTGCTCAGAACAAAGAACTGTGCTTCCTACACACACGGCCATATCTAGTTCAATTCTGCTTAGGAACCTGACAAGAACAGTAGATCCTCTTCAGTCCAATACACTGTACTCGCTGGGAACAGACGCCAGTGCTATTTGTCCTGTATATGGCAATGGCAGCGAAATAGTGACTCTTCTTACCAGAAAACAACTCTTGCTCGTAGGACCAGAAACTGCATGTGATTCAACTCCATTTAGGACTGGGAAACAAAAGCTAGCTCACCTCACATGAAACAGACTCTGCTTTTGAGAAAAGAGCACTCTTCTACTCTACTGTGTTTCCTATGGGGTCTGAACAGTGAGCTTGCTCAGAAGAAAACAACTGTGCTTCCTACACACACGGGCCATATATAGTTCAACTCTGCTTAGGAAACTGACAAGAACAGTAGATCCTCTTCAGTACAATACACTGTACTTGCGGGGAAGAGACGCGAGTGCTATTTGCACTGTGTATGGCAATTGGAGCACAATAGTGACTTGTCTTACCAGAAAACAACTCTTGCTCGTAGGATAAAAAACTGCATGTGACTCAACTCCATTTAAGACTGGGAAACAAACGCTAGCTCGACTTCCAAGAAACACACTCTGCTTTTGAGAAAAGAGCACTCTTCTACTCTACTGTGTTTCCTATGTGTTCCGAACAGTGAGCTTGCTCAGAACAAAAAAAACTGTGCTTCCTACTCACACGGCCATATCTAGTTCAAGTCTGCTTAGGAACCTGACAAAACAGTATATCCTCTTCAATCCAATACACTGTACTTGCTGGGAACAGACGCCAGTGCTATTTTTCCTGTGTATGGCAATGGCAGCGCAATCGTGACTCTTCTTACCAGAAAACAACTCTTGCTCGTAGGACCAGAAACTGCATGTGATTCAACTCCATTTAGGACTGGGAAACAAACTCTAGCTCGCTATACAAGAAACACACTCTGCTTTTGAGAAAAGAGCACTCTTCTACTCTACTGTGTTTCCTATAGGGCCAGAACAGTGAGCTTGCTCAAAACAAAAGAACTGTGCTTCCTACACACGGGCCATAACTAGTTCAACTCTGCTTAGGAAACTGACAAGAACAGTAGCTCCTCTTCAGTCCGATACACTGTACTTGCTGGGAACAGACGCGAGAGCTATTTGCACTATGTATCAAGGGGAGCACAATAGTGACTTTCCTTACCAGAAAACAACTCTTGCTCTTAGGACCAGAAACTGCATGTGATTCAACTCCATTTAGGACTGGGAAACAAACGCTAGCTCGCCTTACAAGAAACACACTCTGCTTTTGAGAAAAGAGCACTCTTCTACTCTACTGTATTTCCTATGGTGCCCGAACAGTGAGCTTGCTCAGAACATAAGAACTGTGCTTCCTACACACACGGCCATATCTAGTTCAATTCTGCTTAGGAACCTGACAAGAACAGTAGATCCTCTTCAGTCCAATACACTGTACTTGCTGGGAACAGACGCCAGTGCTATTTGCACTGTGTAAGGCAATGGCAGCGCAATAGTGACTCTTCTTACCATAAAACAACTCTTGCACTTAGGACCAGAAACTGCATGTGATTCAACTCCATTTAGGACTGGGAAACAAACGCTAGCTCGCCTTACAAGAAACACACTCTGCTTTAGAGAAAAGAGCACTCTTCTACTCTACTGTGTTTCCTATAGGGCCAGAAGAGTGAGCTTGCTCAGAACAAAAGAACTGTGCTTCCTACACACGGGCCATATCTAGTTAAACTCTGCTTAGGAAACTGACAAGAACAGTAGCTCCTCTTCAGTCCGATACACTGTACTTGCTGGGAACAGACGCGAGTGCTGTTTGCACTGTGTATTGCAATGGGAGCGCAATAGTGACTTTCCTTACCAGAAAACAACTCTTGGTCGTAGGACCAGAAACTGCATGTGATTCAACAACATTTAGGACTGGGAAACAAATGCTAGCTCGCCTTACAAGAAACACACTCTGCTTTTGAGCAAAGAGCACTCTTCTACTCTACTGTGTTTCCTATGGGGTCCGAACAGTGAGCTTGCTCAGAACAAAAGAACTGTGCTTTCTACACACACGGGCCATATCTAGTTCAACTCTGCTTAGGAAACAAACAAGAACAGTAGCTCCTCTTCAGTCCAATACACTGTACTTGCTGGGAACAGACGCCAGTGCTATTTGCACTGTGTATGGCAATGGCAGCGCAATAGTGACTCGTCTTACCAGAAAACAACTCTTGCTCGTAGGACAAAAAACTGCATGTGATTCAACTCCATTTACGACTGGGAAACAAACGCTAGCTCGCCTTATATGAAACACACTCTGCTTTTGAGAAAAGAGCACTCTTCTACTCTACTGTGTTTCCTATGGGGTCCGAACTGTGAGCTTGCTCAGAACGAAAGAACTGTGCTTCCTACACACACGGACCATATCTAGTTCAACTCTGCTTAGGAAACTGACAAGAACAGTAGCTCCTATTCCGTCCAATACACTGTACTTGCTGGGAAAAGGCGCGAGTGCTATTTGCCTTGTGTAGGGCAATGGGAGCGCAATAGTGACTTTCCTTACCAGAAAAAAACTCTTGTTCGTAAGACCAGAAACTGCATGTGATTCAACTCCATTTAGGACTAGGAAACAAACGCTAGCTCGCCTTACAAAAACACACTCTGCTTTTGAGAAACGAGCACTCTTCTACTCTACTGTGTTTCCTATAGGGCCAGAACAGTGAGCTTGCTCAGAACATAAGAATGGTGCTTCCTACACACACGGGCCATATCTCGTTCAACTCTGCTTAGGAAACTGACAAGAACAGTAGCTCCTCTTCAGTCCGGTACACTGTACTTGCTCGGAACAGACGTGAGAGCTATTTGCACTATATATGGCAAGGGGAGCGCAATAGTGACTTTCCTTACCAGAAAACAACTCTTGCTCTTAGAACCATAAACTGCATGTGATTCAACTCCATTTAGGACTGGGAAACAAACGCGAGCTGACCTTACAAAAAACACACTCTGCTTTTGAGAAAAGAGCACTCTTCTACTCTACTGTGTTTCCTATAGGGCCAGAACAGTGAGCTTGCTCAGAACATAAGAACAGTGCTTCCTACACACGGGCCATATCTAGTTCAACTCTGCTTAGGAAACTGACAAGAACAGTAGCTCCTCTTCATTCCGATACACTGTACTTGCGGGAAACAGACGCGAGAGCTATTTGCACTATGTATGGCAAGGGGAGCGCAATAGTGACTTTCCTTACCAGAAAACAACTCTTGCTCATAGGACAAAAAACTGCATGTGACTCAACTCCATTTAGGACTGGGAACAAACTCTAGCTCGCCTTACAAGAAAAACACTCTGCTTTTGAGAAAAGAGCACTCTTCTACTCTACTGTGTTTCCTATGCGGTCAGAACAGTGAGCTTGCTCAGAACAAAGAACTGTGCTTCCTACACACACGGCCATATCTAGTTCAATTCTGCTTAGGAACCTGACAAGAACAGTAGATCCTCTTCAGTCCAATACACTGTACTTGCTGGGAACAGACGCCAGTGCTATTTGTCCTGTATATGGCAATGGCAGCGAAATAGTGACTCTTCTTACCAGAAAACAACTCTTGCTCGTAGGACCAGAAACTGCATGTGATTCAACTCCATTTAGGACTGGGAAACAAAAGCTAGCTCACCTCACATGAAACAGACTCTGCTTTTGAGAAAAGAGCACTCTTCTACTCTACTGTGTTTCCTATGGGGTCTGAACAGTGAGCTTGCTCAAAACAAAAGAACTGTGCTTCCTACACACGGGCCATAACTAGTTCAACTCTGCTTAGGAAACTGACAAGAACAGTAGCTCCTACTCAGTCCAATACACTGTACTTGCTGGGAACAGACGCGAGTTCTATTTGCACTGTGTATGGCATTTAGAGCGCAATAGTGACTCTTCTTACCAGAAAACAACTCTTGCTCGTAGGACCAAAAACTGTCTGTGACTCAACTCCATTTAGGACTGGGAAACAAACGCGAGCTGGCCTTACAAGAAACACACTCTGCTTTAGAGAAAAGAGCACTCATCTACTCTACTGTGTTTCCTGTAGGGCCAGAATAGTGAGCTTGCTCAGAACAAAAGAACTGTGCTTCCTACACACACGGGCCATATCTAGTTCAACTCTGCTTAGGAACCTGACAAGAACAGTAGATCCTCTTCAGTCCAATACACTGTACTTGCTGGGAAGAGACGCCAGTGCTATTTGCACTGTGTAAGGCAATGGCAGCGCAATAGTGACTCTTCTTACCATAAAACAACTCTTGCACTTAGGACCAGAAACTGCATGTGATTCAACTCCATTTAGGACTGGGAAACAAACGCTAGCTCGCCTTACAAGAAACACACTCTGCTTTAGAGAAAAAAGCACTCATCTACTCTACTGTGTTTCCTATAGGGCCAGAAGAGTGAGCTTGCTCAGAACAAAAGAACTGTGCTTCCTACACACGGGCCATATCTAGTTAAACTCTGCTTAGGAAACTGACAAGAACAGTAGCTCCTCTTCAGTCCGATACACTGTACTTGCTGGGAACAGACGCGAGTGCTGTTTGCACTGTGTATTGCAATGGGAGCGCAATAGTGACTTTCCTTACCAGAAAACAACTCTTGGTCGTAGGACCAGAAACTGCATGTGATTCAACAACATTTAGGACTGGGAAACAAATGCTAGCTTGCCTTACAAGAAACACACTCTGCTTTTGAGAAAAGAGCACTCTTCTACTCTACTGTGTTTCCTATGGGGTCCGAACAGTGAGCTTGCTCAGAACAAAAGAACTGTGCTTTCTACACACACGGGCCATATGTAGTTCAACTCTGCTTAGGAAACAAACAAGAACAGTAGCTCCTCTTCAGTCCAATACACTGTACTTGCTGGGAACAGACGCCAGTGCTATTTGCACTGTGTATGGCAATGGCAGCGCAATAGTGACTCGTCTTACCAGAAAAAAACTCTTGCTCGTAGGACAAAAAACTGCATGTGATTCAACTCCATTTACGACTGGGAAACAAACGCTAGCTCGCCTTACGAGAAACACACTCTGCTTTAGAGAAAACAGCACTCTTCTACTCTACAGTGTTTCCTATGGGGTCCGAACACTGAGCTTGCTCAGAACGAAAGAACTGTGCTTCCTACACACACGGGCCATATCTAGTTCAACTCTGATTAGGAAAACTGGCAAGAATATTAGCTCCAATTCAGTCCAATACACTGAACTTGTTGGGAAAAGTCGCGAGTGCTATTTGCATTGTGTAGGGCAATGGGAGCGCAATAGTGACTTACCTTACCAGAAAACAACTCTTGCTCGTAGGACCAGAAACTGCATGTGATTCAACTCCATTTAGGACTAGGAAACAAACGCTAGCTCGCCTTACAAAAACACACTCTGCTTTTGAGAAAAGAGCACTCTTCTACTCTACTGTGTTTCCTATAGGGCCAGAACAGTGAGCTTGCTCAGAACATAAGAACGGTGCTTCCTACACACACGGGCCATATCTAGTTCAACTCTGCTTAGGAAACTGACAAGAACAGTAGCTCCTCTTCAGTTTGATACACTGTACTTGCTGGGCACAGACGCGAGAGCGATTTGCACTATGTATCAAGGGGAGCACAATAGTGACTTTCCTTACCAGAAAACAACTCTTGCTCTTAGGACCAGAAACTACATGTGATTCAACTCCATTTAGGCCTGGGAAACAAACGCTAGCTCGCCTTACAAGAAACACACTCTGCTTTTGAGAAAAGAGCACTCTTCTACTCGACTGTATTTTCTATGGTGTCCGAACAGTGAGCTTGCTCAGAACATAAGAACTGTGCTTCCTACACACACGGTCATATCTAGTTCAATTCTGCTTAGGAACCTGACAAGAACAGTAGATCCTCTTCAGTCCAATACACTGTACTTGCTGGGAACAGACGCCAGTGCTATTTGTACTGTGTATGGCAATGGCAGCGCAATAGTGACTCTTCTTACCATAAAACAACTCTTGCACTTGGGACAAGAAACTGCATGTGATTCAACTCCATTTAGGACTGGGAAACAAACGCTAGCTCGCCTTACAAGAAACACACTCTGCTTTAGAGAAAAGAGCACTCTTCTACTCTACTGTGTTTCCTATAGGGCCAGAAAAGTGAGCTTGCTCAGAACAAAAGAACTGTGCTACCTACACACGGGCCATATCTAGTTAAACTCTGCTTAGGAAACTGACAAGAACAGTAGCTCCTCTTCAGTCCGATACACTGTACTTGCTGGGAACAGACGCGAGTGCTATTTGCACTGTGTATTGCAATGGGAGCGCAATAGTGACTTTCCTTACCAGAAAACAACTCTTGGTCGTAGGACCAGAAACTGCATGTGATTCAACACTATTTAGGACTGGGAAACAAATGCTAGCTCGCCTTACAAGAATCAGACTCTGCTTTTGAGAAAAGAGCACTCTTCTACTCTACTGTGTTTCCTATGGGGTCCGAACAGTGAGCTTGCTCAGAACAAAAGAACTGTGCTTTCTACACACACGGGCCATATCTAGTTCAACTCTGCTTAGGAAACTGACAAGAACATTAGCTCCTATTCAGTCCAATACACTGAACTTGCTGGGAAAAGTCGCGAGTGCTATTTGCATTGTGTAGGGCAATGGGAGCGCAATAGTGACTTTCCTTACCAGAAAACAACTCTTGCTCGTAGGACCAGAAACTGCATGTGATTCAACTCCATTTAGGACTAGGAAACAAACGCTAGCTCGCCTTACAAAAACACACTCTGCTTTTGAGAAAAGAGCACTCTTCTACTCTACTGTGTTTCCTATAGGGCCAGAACAGTGAGCTTGCTCAGAACATAAGAACGGTGCTTCCTACACACACGGGCCATATCTAGTTCAACTCTGCTTAGGAAACTGACAAGAACAGTAGCTCCTCTTCAGTCCGATACACTGTACTTGCTGGGAACAGACGCGAGAGCGATTTGCACTATGTATCAAGGGGAGCACAATAGTGACTTTCCTTACCAGAAAACAACTCTTGCTCTTAGGACCAGAAACTACATGTGATTCAACTCCATTTAGGCCTGGGAAACAAACGCTAGCTCGCCTTACAAGAAACACACTCTGCTTTTGAGAAAAGAGCACTCTTCTACTCTACTGTATTTCCTATGGTGTCCAAACAGTGAGCTTGCTCAGAACATAAGAACTGTGCTTGCTACACACACGGCCATACCTAGTTCAATTCTGCTTAGGAACCTGACAAGAACAGTAGATCCTCTTCAGTCCAGTACACTGTACTTGCTGGGAACAGAAGCCAGTGCTATTTGTACTGTGTATGGCAATGGCAGCGCAATAGTGACTCGTCTTACCAGAAAACAACTCTTGCTCATAGGACAAAAAACTGCATGTGATTCAACTCCATTTACGACTGGGAAACAAACGCTAGCTCGCCTTATATGAAACACACTCTGCTTTTGAGAAAATAGCACTCTTCTACTCTACTGTGTTTCCTATGGGGTCCGAACTGTGAGCTTGCTCAGAACGAAAGAACTGTGCTTCCTAAACACACACGGGCCATATCTAGTTCAACTCTGCTTAGGAAACTGACAAGAACAGTAGCTCCTCTTCAGTCCAATACACTTTACTTGCAGGGAACAGACGGGAGGGCTATTTGCACTGTGTATGGCAATTGGAACACAATAGTGACTCATCTTACCAGAAAACAACTCTTGCTCGTAGGACAAAAAACTGCATGTGACTCAACTCCATTTAGAACTGGGAAACAAACGCTAGCTCGCCTTACAAGCAACACACTCTGCTTTAGAGAAAAGAGCACTCTTCTACTCTACTGTGTTTCCTATGGGGTCCAAACAGTGAGCTTGCTCAGAACAAAAGAACTGTGCTTCCTACACACACGGACCATATCTAGTTCAACTCTGCTTAGGAAACTGACAAGAACAGTAGCTCCTATTCAGTCCAATACACTGTACTTGCTGGGAAAAGGCGCGAGTGCTATTTGCCTTGTGTAGGGCAATGGGAGCGCAATAGTGACTTTCCTTTCCAGAAAAAAACTCTTGTTCGTAAGACCAGAAACTGCATGTGATTCAACTCCATTTAGGACTAGGAAACAAACGCTAGCTCGCCTTACAAAAACACACTCTGCTTTTGAGAAACGAGCACTCTTCTACTCTACTGTGTTTCCTATAGGGCCAGAACAGTGAGCTTGCTCAGAACATAAGAATGGTGCTTCCTACACACACGGGCCATATCTCGTTCAACTCTGCTTAGGAAACTGACAAGAACAGTAGCTCCTCTTCAGTCCGGTACACTGTACTTGCTCGGAACAGACGTGAGAGCTATTTGCACTATATATGGCAAGGGGAGCGCAAAAGTGACTTTCCTTACCAGAAAACAACTCTTGCTCTTAGAACCATAAACTGCATGTGATTCAACTCCATTTAGGACTGGGAAACAAACGCGAGCTGACCTTACAAAAAACACACTCTGCTTTTGAGAAAAGAGCACTCTTCTACTCTACTGTGTTTCCCATAGGGCCAGAACAGTGAGCTTGCTCAGAACATAAGAACAGTGCTTCCTACACACGGGCCATATCTAGTTCAACTCTGCTTAGGAAACTGACAAGAACAGTAGCTCCTCTTCATTCCGATACACTGTACTTGCGGGAAACAGACGCGAGAGCTATTTGCACTATGTATGGCAAGGGGAGCGCAATAGTGACTTTCCTTACCAGAAAACAACTCTTGCTCATAGGACAAAAAACTGCATGTGACTCAACTCCATTTAGGACTGGGAAACAAACTCTAGCTCGCCTTACAAGAAAAACACTCTGCTTTTGAGAAAAGAGCACTCTTCTACTCTACTGTGTTTCCTATGCGGTCAGAACAGTGAGCTTGCTCAGAACAAAGAACTGTGCTTCCTACACACACGGCCATATCTAGTTCAATTCTGCTTAGGAACCTGACAAGAACAGTAGATCCTCTTCAGTCCAATACACTGTACTCGCTGGGAACAGACGCCAGTGCTATTTGTCCTGTATATGGCAATGGCAGCGAAATAGTGACTCTTCTTACCAGAAAACAACTCTTGCTCGTAGGACCAGAAACTGCATGTGATTCAACTCCATTTAGGACTGGGAAACAAAAGCTAGCTCACCTCACATGAAACAGACTCTGCTTTTGAGAAAAGAGCACTCTTCTACTCTACTGTGTTTCCTATGGGGTCTGAACAGTGAGCTTGCTCAGAACAAAACAACTGTGCTTCCTACACACACGGGATATATATAGTTCAACTCTGCTTAGGAAACTGACAAGAACAGTAGATCCTCTTCAGTACAATACACTGTACTTGCGGGGAAGAGACGCGAGTGCTGTTTGCACTGTTATGGCAATTGGAGCACAATAGTGACTTGTCTTACCAGAAAACAACTCTTGCTCGTAGGACAAAAAACTGCATGTGACTCAACTCCATTTAAGACTGGGAAACAAACGCTAGCTCGACTTCCAAGAAACACACTCTGCTTTTGAGAAAAGAGCACTCTTCTACTCTACTGTGTTTCCTATGTGTTCCGAACAGTGAGCTTGCTCAGAACAAAAAAAAATGTGCTTCCTACTCACACGGCCATATCTAGTTCAAGTCTGCTTAGGAACCTGACAAAACAGTATATCCTCTTCAATCCAATACACTGTACTTGCTGGGAACAGACGCCAGTGCTATTTTTCCTGTGTATGGCAATGGCAGCGCAATAGTGACTCTTCTTACCAGAAAACAACTCTTGCTCGTAGGACCAGAAACTGCATGTGATTCAACTCCATTTAGGACTGGGAAACAAACTCTAGCTCGCTATACAAGAAACACACTCTGCTTTTGAGAAAAGAGCACTCTTCTACTCTACTGTGTTTCCTATAGGGCCAGAACAGTGAGCTTGCTCAAAACAAAAGAACTGTGCTTCCTACACACGGGCCATAACTAGTTCAACTCTGCTTAGGAAACTGACAAGAACAGTAGCTCCTACTCAGTCCAATACACTGTACTTGCTGGGAACAGACGCGAGTTCTATTTGCACTGTGTATGGCATTTAGAGCGCAATAGTGACTCTTCTTACCAGAAAACAACTCTTGCTCGTAGGACCAAAAACTGTCTGTGACTCAACTCCATTTAGGACTGGGAAACAAACGCGAGCTGGCCTTACAAGAAACACACTCTGCTTTAGAGAAAAGAGCACTCATCTACTCTACTGTGTTTCCTGTAGGGCCAGAATAGTGAGCTTGCTCAGAACAAAAGAACTGTGCTTCCTACACACACGGGCCATATCTAGTTCAACTCTGCTTAGGAACCTGACAAGAACAGTAGATCCTCTTCAGTCCAATACACTGTACTTGCTGGGAACAGACGCCAGTGCTATTTGCACTGTGTAAGGCAATGGCAGCGCAATAGTGACTCTTCTTACCATAAAACAACTCTTGCACTTAGGACCAGAAACTGCATGTGATTCAACTCCATTTAGGACTGGGAAACAAACGCTAGCTCGCCTTACAAGAAACACACTCTGCTTTAGAGAAAAGAGCACTCTTCTACTCTACTGTGTTTCCTATAGGGCCAGAAGAGTGAGCTTGCTCAGAACAAAAGAACTGTGCTTCCTACACACGGGCCATATCTAGTTAAACTCTGCTTAGGAAACTGACAAGAACAGTAGCTCCTCTTCAGTCCGATACACTGTACTTGCTGGGAACAGACGCGAGTGCTGTTTGCACTGTGTATTGCAATGGGAGCGCAATAGTGACTTTCCTTACCAGAAAACAACTCTTGGTCATAGGACCAGAAACTGCATGTGATTCAACAACATTTAGGACTGGGAAACAAATGCTAGCTTGCCTTACAAGAAACACACTCTGCTTTTGAGAAAAGAGCACTCTTCTACTCTACTGTGTTTCCTATGGGGTCCGAACAGTGAGCTTGCTCAGAACAAAAGAACTGTGCTTTCTACACACACGGGCCATATGTAGTTCAACTCTGCTTAGGAAACAAACAAGAACAGTAGCTCCTCTTCAGTCCAATACACTGTACTTGCTGGGAACAGACGCCAGTGCTATTTGCACTGTGTATGGCAATGGCAGCGCAATAGTGACTCGTCTTACCAGAAAAAAACTCTTGCTCGTAGGACAAAAAACTGCATGTGATTCAACTCCATTTACGACTGGGAAACAAACGCTAGCTCGCCTTACGAGAAACACACTCTGCTTTAGAGAAAACAGCACTCTTCTACTCTACAGTGTTTCCTATGGGGTCCGAACACTGAGCTTGCTCAGAACGAAAGAACTGTGCTTCCTACACACACGGGCCATATCTAGTTCAACTCTGATTAGGAAAACTGGCAAGAATATTAGCTCCAATTCAGTCCAATACACTGAACTTGTTGGGAAAAGTCGCGAGTGCTATTTGCATTGTGTAGGGCAATGGGAGCGCAATAGTGACTTACCTTACCAGAAAACAACTCTTGCTCGTAGGACCAGAAACTGCATGTGATTCAACTCCATTTAGGACTAGGAAACAAACGCTAGCTCGCCTTACAAAAACACACTCTGCTTTTGAGAAAAGAGCACTCTTCTACTCTACTGTGTTTCCTATAGGGCCAGAACAGTGAGCTTGCTCAGAACATAAGAACGGTGCTTCCTACACACACGGGCCATATCTAGTTCAACTCTGCTTAGGAAACTGACAAGAACAGTAGCTCCTCTTCAGTCCGATACACTGTACTTGCTGGGCACAGACGCGAGAGCGATTTGCACTATGTATCAAGGGGAGCACAATAGTGACTTTCCTTACCAGAAAACAACTCTTGCTCTTAGGACCAGAAACTACATGTGATTCAACTCCATTTAGGCCTGGGAAACAAACGCTAGCTCGCCTTACAAGAAACACACTCTGCTTTTGAGAAAAGAGCACTCTTCTACTCGACTGTATTTTCTATGGTGTCCGAACAGTGAGCTTGCTCAGAACATAAGAACTGTGCTTCCTACACACACGGCCATATCTAGTTCAATTCTGCTTAGGAACCTGACAAGAACAGTAGATCCTCTTCAGTCCAATACACTGTACTTGCTGGGAACAGACGCCAGTGCTATTTGTACTGTGTATGGCAATGGCAGCGCAATAGTGACTCTTCTTACCATAAAACAACTCTTGCACTTGGGACAAGAAACTGCATGTGATTCAACTCCATTTAGGACTGGGAAACAAACGCTAGCTCGCCTTACAAGAAACACACTCTGCTTTAGAGAAAAGAGCACTCTTCTACTCTACTGTGTTTCCTATAGGGCCAGAAAAGTGAGCTTGCTCAGAACAAAAGAACTGTGCTACCTACACACGGGCCATATCTAGTTAAACTCTGCTTAGGAAACTGACAAGAACAGTAGCTCCTCTTCAGTCCGATACACTGTACTTGCTGGGAACAGACGCGAGTGCTATTTGCACTGTGTATTGCAATGGGAGCGCAATAGTGACTTTCCTTACCAGAAAACAACTCTTGGTCGTAGGACAAAAAACTGCATGTGATTCAACTCCATTTACGACTGGGAAACAAACGCTAGCTCGCCTTATATGAAACACACTCTGCTTTTGAGAAAAGAGCACTCTTCTACTCTACTGTGTTTCCTATGGGGTCCGAACTGTGAGCTTGCTCAGAACGAAAGAACTGTGCTTCCTAAACACACACGGGCCATATCTAGTTCAACTCTGCTTAGGAAACTGACAAGAACAGTAGCTCCTCTTCAGTCCAATACACTTTACTTGCAGGGAACAGACGGGAGGGCTATTTGCACTGTGTATGGCAATTGGAACACAATAGTGACTCATCTTACCAGAAAACAACTCTTGCTCGTAGGACAAAAAACTGCATGTGACTCAACTCCATTTAGAAAT
Source organism: Peromyscus eremicus (assembly GCF_949786415.1). NCBI lineage: Eukaryota > Metazoa > Chordata > Mammalia > Rodentia > Cricetidae > Peromyscus > Peromyscus eremicus. The sequence goes on along the minus strand of NW_026734721.1, from coordinate 3,065 downwards.
GGGAAACAAACGCTAGCTCGCCTTACAAGCAACACACTCTGCTTTAGAGAAAAGAGCACTCTTCTACTCTACTGTGTTTCCTATGGGGTCCAAACAGTGAGCTTGCTCAGAACAAAAGAACTGTGCTTCCTACACACACGGACCATATCTAGTTCAACTCTGCTTAGGAAACTGACAAGAACAGTAGCTCCTATTCAGTCCAATACACTGTACTTGCTGGGAAAAGGCGCGAGTGCTATTTGCCTTGTGTAGGGCAATGGGAGCGCAATAGTGACTTTCCTTACCAGAAAAAAACTCTTGTTCGTAAGACCAGAAACTGCATGTGATTCAACTCCATTTAGGACTAGGAAACAAACGCTAGCTCGCCTTACAAAAACACACTCTGCTTTTGAGAAACGAGCACTCTTCTACTCTACTGTGTTTCCTATAGGGCCAGAACAGTGAGCTTGCTCAGAACATAAGAATGGTGCTTCCTACACACACGGGCCATATCTCGTTCAACTCTGCTTAGGAAACTGACAAGAACAGTAGCTCCTCTTCAGTCCGGTACACTGTACTTGCTCGGAACAGACGTGAGAGCTATTTGCACTATATATGGCAAGGGGAGCGCAATAGTGACTTTCCTTACCAGAAAACAACTCTTGCTCTTAGAACCATAAACTGCATGTGATTCAACTCCATTTAGGACTGGGAAACAAACGCGAGCTGACCTTACAAAAAACACACTCTGCTTTTGAGAAAAGAGCACTCTTCTACTCTACTGTGTTTCCCATAGGGCCAGAACAGTGAGCTTGCTCAGAACATAAGAACAGTGCTTCCTACACACGGGCCATATCTAGTTCAACTCTGCTTAGGAAACTGACAAGAACAGTAGCTCCTCTTCATTCCGATACACTGTACTTGCGGGAAACAGACGCGAGAGCTATTTGCACTATGTATGGCAAGGGGAGCGCAATAGTGACTTTCCTTACCAGAAAACAACTCTTGCTCATAGGACAAAAAACTGCATGTGACTCAACTCCATTTAGGACTGGGAAACAAACTCTAGCTCGCCTTACAAGAAAAACACTCTGCTTTTGAGAAAAGAGCACTCTTCTACTCTACTGTGTTTCCTATGCGGTCAGAACAGTGAGCTTGCTCAGAACAAAGAACTGTGCTTCCTACACACACGGCCATATCTAGTTCAATTCTGCTTAGGAACCTGACAAGAACAGTAGATCCTCTTCAGTCCAATACACTGTACTCGCTGGGAACAGACGCCAGTGCTATTTGTCCTGTATATGGCAATGGCAGCGAAATAGTGACTCTTCTTACCAGAAAACAACTCTTGCTCGTAGGACCAGAAACTGCATGTGATTCAACTCCATTTAGGACTGGGAAACAAAAGCTAGCTCACCTCACATGAAACAGACTCTGCTTTTGAGAAAAGAGCACTCTTCTACTCTACTGTGTTTCCTATGGGGTCTGAACAGTGAGCTTGCTCAGAACAAAACAACTGTGCTTCCTACACACACGGGATATATATAGTTCAACTCTGCTTAGGAAACTGACAAGAACAGTAGATCCTCTTCAGTACAATACACTGTACTTGCGGGGAAGAGACGCGAGTGCTATTTGCACTGTTATGGCAATTGGAGCACAATAGTGACTTGTCTTACCAGAAAACAACTCTTGCTCGTAGGACAAAAAACTGCATGTGACTCAACTCCATTTAAGACTGGGAAACAAACGCTAGCTCGACCTTCCAAGAAACACACTCTGCTTTTGAGAAAAGAGCACTCTTCTACTCTACTGTGTTTCCTATGTGTTCCGAACAGTGAGCTTGCTCAGAACAAAAAAAAATGTGCTTCCTACTCACACGGCCATATCTAGTTCAAGTCTGCTTAGGAACCTGACAAAACAGTATATCCTCTTCAATCCAATACACTGTACTTGCTGGGAACAGACGCCAGTGCTATTTTTCCTGTGTATGGCAATGGCAGCGCAATAGTGACTCTTCTTACCAGAAAACAACTCTTGCTCGTAGGACCAGAAACTGCATGTGATTCAACTCCATTTAGGACTGGGAAACAAACTCTAGCTCGCTATACAAGAAACACACTCTGCTTTTGAGAAAAGAGCACTCCTTCTACTCTACTGTGTTTCCTATAGGGCCAGAACAGTGAGCTTGCTCAAAACAAAAGAACTGTGCTTCCTACACACGGGCCATAACTAGTTCAACTCTGCTTAGGAAACTGACAAGAACAGTAGCTCCTACTCAGTCCAATACACTGTACTTGCTGGGAACAGACGCGAGTTCTATTTGCACTGTGTATGGCATTTAGAGCGCAATAGTGACTCTTCTTACCAGAAAACAACTCTTGCTCGTAGGACCAAAAACTGTCTGTGACTCAACTCCATTTAGGACTGGGAAACAAACGCGAGCTGGCCTTACAAGAAACACACTCTGCTTTAGAGAAAAGAGCACTCATCTACTCTACTGTGTTTCCTGTAGGGCCAGAATAGTGAGCTTGCTCAGAACAAAAGAACTGTGCTTCCTACACACACGGGCCATATCTAGTTCAACTCTGCTTAGGAACCTGACAAGAACAGTAGATCCTCTTCAGTCCAATACACTGTACTTGCTGGGAACAGACGCCAGTGCTATTTGCACTGTGTAAGGCAATGGCAGCGCAATAGTGACTCTTCTTACCATAAAACAACTCTTGCACTTAGGACCAGAAACTGCATGTGATTCAACTCCATTTAGGACTGGGAAACAAACGCTAGCTCGCCTTACAAGAAACACACTCTGCTTTAGAGAAAAGAGCACTCTTCTACTCTACTGTGTTTCCTATAGGGCCAGAAGAGTGAGCTTGCTCAGAACAAAAGAACTGTGCTTCCTACACACGGGCCATATCTAGTTAAACTCTGCTTAGGAAACTGACAAGAACAGTAGCTCCTCTTCAGTCCGATACACTGTACTTGCTGGGAACAGACGCGAGTGCTGTTTGCACTGTGTATTGCAATGGGAGCGCAATAGTGACTTTCCTTACCAGAAAACAACTCTTGGTCATAGGACCAGA